>NC_080389.1:49826283-50126283 GCF_028751815.1 Salvia miltiorrhiza
TCTCACCGTGACTTCTACATCCTCCAAGAGTCCACGAGGACTGCTAATCGAGCCATCGGCCAGCTGAATCTTCATGTTGGTGCACTTCAGCTCACTTTCTCTTCTTCCCAGCTTCTCGAAGAAATCAAACGGCATCAAGTTGACTGCCGCACCCAAATCAAGCATGCCTGAGACCTCCCCAGCTCGTCCCAAGCCTATGTCAAAAACGAAGCTACCGGGATCTCCTTGCTTCGGTAAAGGTTGGGTGGACTGATCCTGCGGCAGAGGTGGACTGGGCTGTTGATTGATCTTCATAGCTTCCACCTTTTTACTCCTCCACTTCCCCGCGGTTCTTTGGGCATCTTCCTCGACAAGCTCAATAGCATGAGCTTGATGCAGCTGTGGGTTTTCAGTTTGCTGCGATTGCTGCAACTGATTCAAAGCTCCTGTGAGTTGCCCGACTGTAATCTCAAGGCGCTTTATGGTAGCATTCTGAGCCTCCATTGCTTGCTTGCTAGCTTGCATAAATGACTGCATCGTGTCCTCCAATGAAGGTCCCATGGGTTGAGGCGGCTGCTGCAATGGCATAGAAAAATTTTGTTGAGGTGGAAAATACTGCGGCTGATTCTGATATCCCATCTGCTGCGGTGGTCTGCGAAACTGATTTCCTTGGCTTGACCCTGACCCGCTAGGAGCTTGATTCCACCAACCAGAATTGTAGTGTCCTTGGACTGCATAAGTCTCAGCTTGTCCTTCTGGTGGAAATTCTCCCATTCTGTGACAATTATTGGCTCCATGGCCAAAATCACCACAGATTCCACAGCCTTCTGCATTCTGTACTCGGACGGGTGGATTTTCCACCTTGCTCATCTTGAGCTGTTGTAACTCTCTCATCATAGTGGCCATCTGCTTTTGCAGCTCGCAATTTGGTCCTACTGCATTTGCCTCCACCCGTCGTCCCCGGGTGGTCTTCTGCTGTGAACTCTCCGCCAGTGTCTGAAAAATCTGATTAAGTTCAGCTGCGGTTTTTCTGGCGATGTTCCCTCCTGCAGTGCTGTCCACCATAAATTGGGAGGTGTGGATCAACCCATCATAGAAAAATTAGCTCAGCATTGCAGGAGCCAGCTGATGCTGCGGACACTGCCGGAGTAATTCTTGGAATCTTTCCCATGCCTCATGAAAAGGCTCGTCAGCTCCTTGGATGAAAGTCATGATCTGTGTACGGATTTCCTGCGTCTTATGGTTGGGGTAGAATTTTATCATAAACTTCTCACATGCTTCCCCCCAAGTGTTGATGGAATTTGGAGGCAAGGACAACAACCATGTCCTTGCCCTATCCTTAAGGGCATAGGGGAAGCACTTGAGCTTCAGCTGATCTTCAGTTATTTCCAGCAGTGGGAAAGTCTGTACTTGAGTACAGAAATCCCGAATGAATTGTAATGCGTCTTCATTTGGCAACCCGTAGAAATTAGGAAGTAGATTTGCATCATGGGGCTTCAAACTATAGTTCCTCACTGCAGTAGGGAGAACTATAGCCGATCGCGTAGCCCCAATAACAGGCCGGGCGAAATCTCCAAGAACTTGGGGATTGTCTGCCATTTCTTCTTCACGCTCACTTTCAGACTCTTCAGAATGAAAAGAGTGATTCTCCGTGTCCTCCAGACTGATAAATGAATTGTTTGCTTGTTCGCGATCTTCTTCCACAGAACTTCTAGAACCGGACTCTAATTTATCCCAACGATCTCCAAACAGCTCTTCACTGCAACTTCTGAACACGTTACTGGTTCGATCAATGTTGTCGTTATAGGGCTCCAACTTTCTTTTCAGACTTCGGTGACCCTGCATACACAACACTAACAAACGGATCAAACGCACCGGAGGGAGAAATGCAGAGTCAAAAATAAAAACGCAATTAAAAGGAAAAGAAACACAGAAAACAAAGTGACACAATTAAAAACGCCTAAAATCTTCCCCGGCAACGGCGCCAAAATTTGACTCGACTCAAACACTAGTGAATTGACTCGCAATCGTACGAGGTCAATTGCAGTGGGCAAGCTAACCCAAGTCGTCTCTCAAGGAAGATTCAACAGGGCACCTAATCGTGTCACACACAAAAAGCAATAAATCCTAAACACTCTAATCGGTTTCACGCTGGCACACTCTTAAACTAAAACAGAAATTAAATAAGCTCTGTAAATTTACCTAGGCATGAAATAAATAAAGCATGTAAAATTATCTAAGCACAGATTTTTATAGAAGGCATGTAAATTATCTAGGCACAGATTAAACGGCGTAAGATTATCTAAGGTTTTAAACTAAGAGCATTAATTCAAACATAAACCATTTCAGTAAACATTAATTATCTAGGCAATGAATTAAATGATTAAGCACAATAAATTTATCTAGAGCGTGAATGAAAATAACGAATACTGTGAAATCAATAAGCGAGAAATTATCTAGGCAAGAATAAAATCACTTACAGTAAAGCCGATCCTGAAAATAAATCTCTAGCTACGAATTATCTAGGCGTAAGGATAAATTCTCAACGCAAAATAACCCTAACTAAGAAAACAGGAAACCCTAACTATGAACTGCGTCTAGAAATGGAACTGCCGCTTTTTGGAGAGCGGAAGAATGAATGATTGATTGATCACCCTAGAATTGAGAAGTCTCGCCCTTTTATATCCAAAAATAAAACATGTAACACCCTAATCTAATTAAGGAGTTAAATATAAAATTTAAATAAATATTTAATGCGGAAGTCTTTTAAAACTCACTTTTAAAATAAATATTTTCGAAAATAATTTTAAGAAAAAGAAATCTTTAAATAAAATTGGTTTTTAAAGCACTTTTAAAACGATTTATAAGATATCAAAATTTTCAATAATGTATTCAAATATAAATCTTGATTTTTAAATCATAAATTTAACAACTTTATTTTCAAAACACGACATGAAGATGTCAGAAAAATAATTAACTAATCAATAAAACTTGTACTAAGGAAAAACTCTAAATATAAAATAATATCTTTTTAGCAGCGGAAAATATAACAAAATAAAATCTTTATATAATTAAAAATTATGTATGTATCCATATATATATTTTCGTAAAGATATAAATTCTTAAATAAATATTTGAAATGAATTTAAATATAAATTAAACAAGTCATGACATTAAAATAATAATATGATAACATTTATTTAAACAAATCACACACAAATCTCAAATAGTATAGAATTTCAGAGTTTACATAATCAAGAGATATCACATGAAATAACATAATATGTTTTAGGAAACATTTATCTTTAAATAGATTCGACGCGCCCATTCGACTCTCCACGCGCCTCCGATATCAATCACCTGAAACTGTTGAATATGGGATGAGCATACAGGGTACACTCAGTGTGGGAACATGCAATAATTGTCCATGTTAATAAAATGGTAACACATATTGTCATAACGTAACATAACTTCCATACGCACTGTGGCAATCCAAGGACTTTAATGTCCCGGACCCTATATGTGGGCCCCTGGCGACAATATAATGGTTGCAACCCTGTAACATGAAATCGCATTGTGGCATACCAAGGACGGTGAAGTCCTGGACCAATTATGCTGGCCCCTAGCGATAAATATTTTTACAACACATACGGTAAACACATAATATTAAAATGGACAAATATTAACCACGTGCATGTACTGAAATAAATCCCACACCTGAAACTTGAACTTTTGAGCTTTGAAAATTAACTGCAAGAATTTAAAGTTCACATCCTAGTCGCGCCGCACCTAGTCAGATAAATTTAAATAATAAGACATGAGGGCCTAATTAAACTTTAGAAAATAATTGAGATTATAGGATCATATAAAAATAATTGATCTAATAAATTTAAGTAGTAAAATATATTTTCTTATAAAAAGATTTGGGTGGGTTGATATTTATTTAATTAAAACTTGAGTATTTGATTTATAAAATTTTAATCCATTAAATATAATGAAATAAATAATGAGATGCATGCTTCTTTAAAAATTTGGGTTAGTGTTAAAAATACCAAGTTCAATTTAATTAAAAGAATTATGCAGCCCAAAGCAAAATAAATGCAGCCCAATTACTTAATTAATCTGAGCCCATTCCTAAGCCCATATTTCCTTCTCTCCCTTAAATCCCTAATCTAACACACACCACAACACACATAGCTCACGCCACCCTCTCCTCTCTCTCTCTCGCTCACTCTTCCCTTTCCCGATTCTCCCTCTCCTTCGGCCTCCTGTCGCCGCGCCACCGGACGGCACGCCGCCGCCGGGAGCCGCCGGCTCTGCCACCCCTTCCCATCTCCTCAACCTCTCTTCCTCTCCTCTTCTCTCCTCCGGTCTCTTGCCTCTCCTCGCCGCGCCAAGCCACGGCCGCGTCTCCTTCTCCGGCGACCTTCGCCACCACTACCGCCCTCTCGCGTCGACAGCGGCACAACCCAAGCGCCTCTCCCTCCGCCCTGACCGGAAGTACACAGCAGCGGCAGAGACCACGGTGCCGCTGCCCCTGTTTCCTCCTCTCTCGCCGTACGCCGCCCCTGCCTCCTTCTTCGCGCCCTCAGTCCGGCGGCCATCAACATAGGGGTTGTCGATGTCGCGCTTCACCGGCTGTCCAGCATCCGCTCACCAACAATTCCCATCCCTTCTATTTCTATTTTCTTTTCTTTTTGTAAAACAGTGAATATGATTTCGATCAATTTAATATCTGTATATGCATGTTTAAATTTATAAAAACAAGAATTTTGTGGGAGTTTGGTTGTTTTTCTGTAAATTGAAAGAAAGCAGAAATCTTTGCATATGAAAATAAACTATACAAGTTTTTGAGAATTACCGATGGAGATTCGGCAGTGGGAAGGAAACAGGATGAATCTTAAAAGACTGAATTTGTTTTGTTGATTTGTGAATTTGAGGATGATACAATGAGGTTTAAATAGATTGAATTGACTTGTTCGTCAAAGATTTGAACATGAACGTGTGAAGGAGATCAATCAAAGTTTGCTGCTTCAAAGTTTGCTGCTGTGGAAAAAAAATCAAATCTTACAGAAAGAAATCAAATTTGGCTAGCTGTAATGTTTGTCAAGATTTTAGAAATAAAATGAATGGCTGAAAATAAATTCAAAAGTTATGGCAAAAGAAGGATACACGTTACTGCTAGCAAAAATAATTACTGCAACAAGTCCTAAATGTGTTATGGGCTTCAGTTAAAAAAATATAGCCCAAGCAAATACCCAATAAGGCCCAATATTGAGAAATTATAGAAATATTTATTTATGGCCCAAAAGTAGGAAATTATGCAAATATTTATTCATGATTAAATCTTGAGTTAATGTATATAAGTATAAAATAAATTTCTATTGTTAAGAACATAATCTATGATTTAAAGTTATTTATCTAACTAGGGCGGTTAGATATCTGATAAGAATAAAAATAGGAATGGCTGGCTTGGAGACTTCTTTAAACAAATGTAAATAAATAGAGTAGAAATTGTTAATTTGCAGATACGAAAATAAGGTATCCAAATCCTTGAAATCATTAATAAACTATAAATGTTGAAGGTTGAATAATTGTTTTAGGATCATTGCAAAAGAATTTGGCACATTAATAACAATAAGCCCAACACTAACAAAATTTATGAAAATATTTTATTCTTAATCCAAAATTAATATAATGTCCATGATAAATATTTTTAAGTAAATAAATTTATTTAGGCCCAAATTTATATAAAAATATTTTTGGAATATAAAACTTTATTTCTATAGGTATAACCTAGAATTTAGAGTCATACATCTAGCTAGGGGCGCGACTAGATAATTCTCCACAAACTCGACTCATAGATTTATATTTTTAATATCTCGAAAATATAAAAATTTTCAAATAAAATTTGCAAAGGTAGTAAACGGTTTTGGGCTGTGACAAACCTACCCACTTAAAAGAATTTCGTCCTCGAAATTTGACAATTCATAGTTGCAATAATCTTCAACATAATAACTTGAATACTGAACTTGAACATTTTCTCATAATAACTTCAATCATTGCAGCAAATTCACTATACTTTCAACGTAAATAATTTATACTCATCCTCTTGAAAAATATTTGAAATATCTTTACTCATAGCTGCAATAATCTTCAACATATAATTTGAATACTAAACTTTCTCATAATAACTTGCATAATGAACTTGAACTTTCTGATAATAACTTCAATTATTGCAGCAAATTTCAACATACTTTCAACGTAAACAATTTATACTCATCCCTATAAAAATATTTTGAAATACTTTTAAAATACATTTACCTTGAAGTCGGAGCACGTAGAGGTCGAATGGATTTTCTCACACATGACATTTAAGAATTTTATGTAAAATATTTTGCAGAGTCTACAGGAAAGTAGACCTGCTCTGATACCATGCTGTAACACCCTAATCTAATTAAGGAGTTAAATATAAAATTTAAATAAATATTTAATGCGGAAGTCTTTTAAAACTCACTTTTAAAATAAATATTTTCGAAAATAATTTTAAGAAAAAGAAATCTTTAAATAAAATTGGTTTTTAAAGCACTTTTAAAACGATTTATAAGATATCAAAATTTTCAATAATGTATTCAAATATAAATCTTGATTTTTAAATCATAAATTTAACAACTTTATTTTCAAAACACGACATGAAGATGTCAGAAAAATAATTAACTAATCAATAAAACTTGTACTAAGGAAAAACTCTAAATATAAAATAATATCTTTTTAGCAGCGGAAAATATAACAAAATAAAATCTTTATATAATTAAAAATTATGTATGTATCCATATATATATTTTCGTAAAGATATAAATTCTTAAATAAATATTTGAAATGAATTTAAATATAAATTAAACAAGTCATGACATTAAAATAATAATATGATAACATTTATTTAAACAAATCACACACAAATCTCAAATAGTATAGAATTTCAGAGTTTACATAATCAAGAGATATCACATGAAATAACATAATATGTTTTAGGAAACATTTATCTTTAAATAGATTCGACGCGCCCATTCGACTCTCCACGCGCCTCCGATATCAATCACCTGAAACTGTTGAATATGGGATGAGCATACAGGGTACACTCAGTGTGGGAACATGCAATAATTGTCCATGTTAATAAAATGGTAACACATATTGTCATAACGTAACATAACTTCCATACGCACTGTGGCAATCCAAGGACTTTAATGTCCCGGACCCTATATGTGGGCCCCTGGCGACAATATAATGGTTGCAACCCTGTAACATGAAATCGCATTGTGGCATACCAAGGACGGTGAAGTCCTGGACCAATTATGCTGGCCCCTAGCGATAAATATTTTTACAACACATACGGTAAACACATAATATTAAAATGGACAAATATTAACCACGTGCATGTACTGAAATAAATCCCACACCTGAAACTTGAACTTTTGAGCTTTGAAAATTAACTGCAAGAATTTAAAGTTCACATCCTAGTCGCGCCGCACCTAGTCAGATAAATTTAAATAATAAGACATGAGGGCCTAATTAAACTTTAGAAAATAATTGAGATTATAGGATCATATAAAAATAATTGATCTAATAAATTTAAGTAGTAAAATATATTTTCTTATAAAAAGATTTGGGTGGGTTGATATTTATTTAATTAAAACTTGAGTATTTGATTTATAAAATTTTAATCCATTAAATATAATGAAATAAATAATGAGATGCATGCTTCTTTAAAAATTTGGGTTAGTGTTAAAAATACCAAGTTCAATTTAATTAAAAGAATTATGCAGCCCAAAGCAAAATAAATGCAGCCCAATTACTTAATTAATCTGAGCCCATTCCTAAGCCCATATTTCCTTCTCTCCCTTAAATCCCTAATCTAACACACACCACAACACACATAGCTCACGCCACCCTCTCCTCTCTCTCTCTCGCTCACTCTTCCCTTTCCCGATTCTCCCTCTCCTTCGGCCTCCTGTCGCCGCGCCACCGGACGGCACGCCGCCGCCGGGAGCCGCCGGCTCTGCCACCCCTTCCCATCTCCTCAACCTCTCTTCCTCTCCTCTTCTCTCCTCCGGTCTCTTGCCTCTCCTCGCCGCGCCAAGCCACGGCCGCGTCTCCTTCTCCGGCGACCTTCGCCACCACTACCGCCCTCTCGCGTCGACAGCGGCACAACCCAAGCGCCTCTCCCTCCGCCCTGACCGGAAGTACACAGCAGCGGCAGAGACCACGGTGCCGCTGCCCCTGTTTCCTCTCTCGCCGTACGCCGCCCCTGCCTCCTTCTTCGCGCCCTCAGTCCGGCGGCCATCAACATAGGGGTTGTCGATGTCGCGCTTCACCGGCTGTCCAGCATCCGCTCACCAACAATTCCCATCCCTTCTATTTCTATTTTCTTTTCTTTTTGTAAAACAGTGAATATGATTTCGATCAATTTAATATCTGTATATGCATGTTTAAATTTATAAAAACAAGAATTTTGTGGGAGTTTGGTTGTTTTTCTGTAAATTGAAAGAAAGCAGAAATCTTTGCATATGAAAATAAACTATACAAGTTTTTGAGAATTACCGATGGAGATTCGGCAGTGGGAAGGAAACAGGATGAATCTTAAAAGACTGAATTTGTTTTGTTGATTTGTGAATTTGAGGATGATACAATGAGGTTTAAATAGATTGAATTGACTTGTTCGTCAAAGATTTGAACATGAACGTGTGAAGGAGATCAATCAAAGTTTGCTGCTTCAAAGTTTGCTGCTGTGGAAAAAAAATCAAATCTTACAGAAAGAAATCAAATTTGGCTAGCTGTAATGTTTGTCAAGATTTTAGAAATAAAATGAATGGCTGAAAATAAATTCAAAAGTTATGGCAAAAGAAGGATACACGTTACTGCTAGCAAAAATAATTACTGCAACAAGTCCTAAATGTGTTATGGGCTTCAGTTAAAAAAATATAGCCCAAGCAAATACCCAATAAGGCCCAATATTGAGAAATTATAGAAATATTTATTTATGGCCCAAAAGTAGGAAATTATGCAAATATTTATTCATGATTAAATCTTGAGTTAATGTATATAAGTATAAAATAAATTTCTATTGTTAAGAACATAATCTATGATTTAAAGTTATTTATCTAACTAGGGCGGTTAGATATCTGATAAGAATAAAAATAGGAATGGCTGGCTTGGAGACTTCTTTAAACAAATGTAAATAAATAGAGTAGAAATTGTTAATTTGCAGATACGAAAATAAGGTATCCAAATCCTTGAAATCATTAATAAACTATAAATGTTGAAGGTTGAATAATTGTTTTAGGATCATTGCAAAAGAATTTGGCACATTAATAACAATAAGCCCAACACTAACAAAATTTATGAAAATATTTTATTCTTAATCCAAAATTAATATAATGTCCATGATAAATATTTTTAAGTAAATAAATTTATTTAGGCCCAAATTTATATAAAAATATTTTTGGAATATAAAACTTTATTTCTATAGGTATAACCTAGAATTTAGAGTCATACATCTAGCTAGGGGCGCGACTAGATAATTCTCCACAAACTCGACTCATAGATTTATATTTTTAATATATCGAAAATATAAAAATTTTCAAATAAAATTTGCAAAGGTAGTAAACGGTTTTGGGCTGTGACAAAACACGCCAATAGCTTCTTTAACACTGCATCCGGGACACGTGGCAATCTCTAACTGGAGCAAAAGAGACTAAAATAGGGTGAAGCTTGGGTTACACACGGGCGAGGGCCTTGGCACGCGGCGAGGGCTCGCTTGGGCGAGGGAATGAGGCGCCTCGGCGAGGCAGGGCCAAGCCTCGGCGCTGGCTAGGCGAGGGCCAAGGGAGGCCTCGGCGAGGAGGACTGCAGCTCGGCGATGGGAGGCTGGATCGGCGATGGGGGTGCTGAACTCGGCGAACAGTTGGGCGAGGCTGGAGCTCCTCGGCGCTGGCTGGGCGAGCAAACTGAAAACTCGGCGATGGGAGGCTGCTGAAGCTCGGCGATGGGAGGCTGGATCGGCGATGGGAAGGCTGCTGAACTCGGCGAGCAGTTGGGCGAGGCTGGAGCTCCTCGGCGCTGGCTGGGCGAGCAAACTGAAAACTCGGCGATGGGAGGGCTGCTGAAGCTCGGCGATGGGAGTGCTGAACTCGGCGATGGAGTGAAGACCCTCGGCGCTGGGGCTCGCCGAGGGGAAAGGGTGCTCGGCGATGGGGGAGCAGGCGCCCGGCGATGGGCGCGCGGGCCATGCGCACTCGGGCGAGAGTCTTGGGCAGCCCGACGACGGGTGTGAGCACGCCTCGACACCTTTTTGCTCCAGATTCGTCTGAGTTTAACATTTTTTCTTTTTTTAGAACCTCCCTGCAAAACATTACATCACCATCACAAACTACTAATAAAATCAATAAAATATGATTCCATTATATAACTATAAATCCCCGAAAATCATAACAATAAGGCATAAATCAATACCTGACAAGTAAGCGGTGCAGATCTAAGGCATCACAGGCTGAGAAAGGAGCTGGTCCAAACTCTAATTACACCTGACTCAGAAGATCGGAGTCATGTCACACAACGGTCAAAGCAAAGTAGCAGCACCGATACAAGTCGGCGCAGACTAGGCTAGAGGAAACATGATTCCAAACACAGCTACGAAAACTCAAAGCTCTCTTTTCGTAGACTAGGGGGGAGTAGCTGATGAGGAGTGAGGATCCCATCAGTCATCCTATCCTAGGCAAAGATAGCGGCGCCGACTCAGTGCCTTGAACATACTCAACTTAGGAAGCATGGATACACCACACGATCGCCGAAATAAGATAACGGCGCCGATTAATGTCGGCGCAGGTTAAGAAGAAGGCTGGCTGGTTTAAACTCCAGGCCCACTTGGGTCGAAGAAGCAAGGTCATATCATAGAAAATAAATAGCGGCGCCGACTAATGCCTGCGCAGACTAGAAAAGACAGTGCAGCATGAAAGTAACACCCGGAGCCCCAGCCCCAGGCAGGAACAATTTGTTATGTGAATATCACAACCGCTATGGTCATCTCACCCGCGACTGCAGATACTTGAAGCATCAGCTGGAAATCTTGGTCAGGAAGGGGTTCCTGGATCGATACATAGAAAGACCACGAGGCGCATATAGGGAGAATCGCTACGATGAGCGCAGACAAGACAGGGATGATGAGCAGCGCCGGCGGGACGACACCCGCCGCGACCATGATGACAGGGAGAGAAGACACAGACATGAGGAGAGAGGGAAAAAAGAGATCACAGACGAGACAGTCAGGGTAGACACAACCCCGCAAATCATGTCCAATACGACAGAGAGGTGCACATGATCACATGAGAAAATAATATACCAACATCTAACAGGGCCAAAAAGCAATTAGCCTGCACGGTCAGATCTGGATACTATGACAAAGCTGTCATGACAATCAACACCGCGCCCGATGAACCGATAATATCTTTTGGACCAAAGGATGCTAGGTCTCTATTCTATCCTCATGACGACTCCTTGGTATTTTCCACCAACATGGCTAACGTACTGGTACACCGCATCTTTGTCGACTCAGGCAGCGCCGTCAACATTTTATACCTAGAGTGCTGGCAGGCAATGGGTTTGGAGGCTAAGCTAGAGCCCGCTGTGGCTCCTCTTTATGGGTTCTCAGGGGAATCAGTCCTACCGGTGGGAATAATTGAATTGCCAATGACGATAGGGCAACCAGGAGGAAAAAGACTCAAATGGTCAAGTTCTTGGTCATCGACGCGCCGAAACCCTCTTACAACATGATCTTCGGGAGACCGGCGCTGAACTCTTTTAAAGCAATCATTTCTACTCTTTACTTGAAGATGAAGTTCCCTTTGGAAGGAGGAAAAATTGGAGAAGTGTGGGGAGACCAGGCTGTGTCGAAGAAATGCCACGTACAAGTATTAACTCAATACTCGGGACAAAAACGGGAAAGGTCAGTACACCAAACAGAGACAAGCAAGAAGGGAAAAACTGGAGAGATCACGGCTTCAGAGCCCGAGCGGAGAGAGATCGCAGAGCTGCAAGGGGGAAATGATAAGATACCTCTCATCACCACCAATGATACGTGCATGGTTATTGAGCTTTTTACGGATAAGGAGGGATTTACTACCAAAATCGGGGCACATATGGAACCAGAGCTACAAAGAAAGGTAATAGCTTGCCTGCGCAGAAACGCCGACGTATTCGCGTTTACTACGGCGGACTTGAAAGGAATTGACAGAGAGCTAGCCGAGCACCGGTTGAACGTGGACCCCACGATCAAGCCAGTAAAGCAAAAGACGAGACACTTCGGTACTGAAAAAGACGCTGCCATTCGAGAACAGATACAAGCGTTGTTAGAGGCTGGGCATATCGTAGAAGTGCAATACCCGGAGTGGGTGTCAAACGCTGTTATGGTAGAAAAGAAGGCTAAGACTTGGAGGATGTGTGTGGACTACCGGGACCTCAATGCAGCATGTCCAAAGGATTGTTACCCATTGCCACGGATTGATCAGTTAGTGGATGCAACATCAGGGTGTGAACTCTTGTCGATGATGGACGCTTACCAAGGATATCATCAAGTTAAGATGTACAGGAATGATGTTATTAAAACAGCATTCGCAGTCTGCGCAGGGATCTTCGCATATGTGAGTATGCCGTTTGGACTAAAAAATGCGGGGGCTACATACCAGATGATGATGGACAAAATCTTCAAAGATCAATTGAAAGAGAATGTGTCGGTCTATGTAGATGACATGCTAGTACGCAGCGCTGAAGCACGCACACATGCGGATGACTTGGAGGAAATCTTCTCGGTAATACGAAGACACAAGCTTATGCTCAATCCGGCCCAATGTACTTTCGGGGTTCAGTCGGGAAAATTCCTGGGATACAAGGTTACACCTGAGGGGATAGAAGTGAATGCAGACAAGGTTCGAGCTATTATCGACATGACAGCGCCGCGGAACATCAAAGAAATACAAACATTGAACGGACGAATAACGGCACTAAGTCGGTTCATATCAAGGTCGGCAGAAAGAAGTCTGCCTTTCTTCAAAATTTTGAGAAAGGGAAGTCGATTCGAGTGGAGTAACGAGTGCCAGCAAGCCTTTGAGGACCTCAAGGAATATCTCAAAGGACTACCCGTCCTTACCAAGCCGATACCGGGGGAACCACTATATCTATACACTTCGGTGGGGGTAGAATCTTTGAGCGCTGTGCTAGTGCGGGAGGAAGGGGGTATGCAGAAGCCAGTTTACTTTGTGAGCAAAATTATCCAAGGAGCGGAGATCAGATACACCGCAGCGGAGAAAACAGCTTACGCTATCATGATCACGGCAAGAAAGTTGCGCCCATACTTTTTATCACACAAAGTTATCGTCAGAACAACGCTGCATTTTCAACAAATTCTGGGGAGGCCAGACCTCGCAGGAAGAATGGTAAAATGGGCCATTGAGCTGGGGAATATGACGTGATGTTCGAACCTCGTACAACCATTAAAGTACAGGCCCTGGCTGACTTCATCCAAGAGACCACGAGATGGCCGTTGCGAGGACCATGGACGGCGCAGGTCGACGGCTCCATCACCAAGGAGGGGTGCGGAGTCGGAATATACATTGAATCACCAGAGGATGGAGCCTACCAGTTTGCGATCAAGTTCGAGGACAAGCTGTCGAATAATGAGACAGAATATGAGGCAGTGATAAGGGCCGCCCACATCTTGAAGGAGCTTAGAGCAGACACAACAATAATCAAGACGGATTCACAACTAGTAGCCCAGCAGCTGAGAGGTGAATGTGAGGTTCGCGACGACAGAATGAGAGCTTATTATGATCAGATGCAACAACTCAAGGAAAAATTTGAAGAACTGGAAATAGTACAAGTACCCCGAGAGGAAAATCGAAGGGCTGATTTACTAGCAAGGATGGCCAGCGCTGTCGAACAATCATGGAATGATGAAATCACGCTCTTATTTGAGCCAAAGAAGAGCCCAGAGGTTCAAGTCTGCGCAGTCGAAGTGGGGGATGATTGGCGAGCCCCAATTATTCATTTCTTACGTACAGGGGAAAGAATGGAGGGAGACACAGCAAAGTACGCTAGATATGAGAATTTTTGTTTGATCAGTAACCAGCTTTATAAGAGATCTTTTACAAATCCGTTCCTTAAATGTTTATCATCGGAAGAGGCAGAGTTCGCTCTAAAGGAAATCCATCAGGGATGCTGTGGAAACCACGCAGGATACAAAGATCTGACCAGAAAAATCATCAGAGCAGGTTTTTACTGGCCTGGCATCGACAGGGATACCAAAGCTTATGTAAAGAAGTGCGAATCTTGCCAAAGACATGCGCCAAGAATTAACGTCCCAGGGGAATAAATGGGGGTAATGTACTCGGCATATCCTTTCGACAAGTGGGGAATTGATATCGTGGGTAAACTGCCAACAGCACCGGGAGAAAAATGTTTCTTGATAGTGGCAGTAGACTATTTCTCGAAATGGGTGGAAGCAGAGGCTGTAACAAGGGTGGATGAGGCCACCATCGAAAAGTTCATCTGGAAAAACATCTGTTGCAGATACGGGGTGCCCAGAGTTCTAATATCAGATAATGGAGCACAGTTCACTAGTCAAAAAATCGAGGATTTTTGTTCAAGGATGGACATCGAACAAAGGTTTGTCTCAGTAGCCCATCCCCAAGCCAATGGTCAAGTCGAGCTGGCTAACCGCACTATCTGTGAGGGAATCAAGAAAAGACTGGAAAGAAGCAGAGGACGATGGGCAGAGGAATTGGACACGGTCCTGTGGGCGCTACGTACGAGTCCCAAAACGGCCACAGGAGAAGCCCCGTTCACTTTGGTTTATGGTTCAAATGCAGTCATTCCAGCAGAAGTAAGGTTAGAATCACATCGAATTTGTACATATGATCCGGCGCAAAATGAAGAAATGCGCAGACTTGAGCTGGATCTCATAGAGCTAAAGCGAGAAGAAGCCCAGGTCAAGGCTGCCAAGTACAAAAGTATTATTAAAGCGGGGTATGACAAGAAGGTCAGGCAGCGCCGATTCCAGAAGGGCGATCTAGTACTCAAGCGCGCAGATGCTCTGAAAGCCACCGGGAAGTTCGAAGCTAACTGGGAAGGACCATATATTATCACTGAAGTCTTAAGAGGCGGAGCCTATCATTTGTCTGATCAAGAGGGGAGAGCTCTCGTGAGGCCGTGGAGCATCAACCACCTCAAGAAATTCTATGTGTGAATCTCATTCATGTCCCATCATTATGTAGACCAGATACTCTTTTTCCCCACATGGGTTTTAATGAGGTCTGGGGCCATGGTCATCATCAATAAAGATCTATGGTTTTAGGGAAAATTCGCCTCTTATATTTTCCTCAACATAATTTACAACACAGGTTAAGAAGACGGCACAGGCACAATTCAAGGCATAAATTGCACGACGAGGGCATTAATTGTAAAATTCAAGGCATAAATTGCACAAATTCAAGGCATTAATTGCACAATTCAAGGCATAAATTGCACGACGAGGGCATTAATTGCACAATTCAAGGCATAAATTGCACGACGAGGGCATTAATTGCAAAATTCAAGGCATAAATTACACAAGTTCAAAGTATAAATTACACAACGAGGGCATTAATTGCAAAACTCAAGGCATAAATTGCACGACGAGGGCATTAATTGCACAATTCAAGGCATAAATTGCACGACGAGCATTAATTGCAAAATTCAAGGCATAAATTGCACAAGTTCAAAGTATAAATTACACAACGAGGGCATTAATTGCACAAATTCAAGGCATAAATTGCATGACGGAGGCATTAATTGCACAAATTCATGGCATAAAGTACACGACGAGGGCATTAATCACACAAGTTCAAAACATAGATCCCATGAGAAAGTCATTATGGGCAAGAGCTTATCTGTGCCGCTGCTTCCAATTTCACTCAAAACATCATTCATAAGATTTAAGACGTTGCTCACGAGCAAGAATATAGGGCATGACCACAAAAGCATTGATCGTAAAATAAGAGCTCCTGGTCTGCGTAGACCACAAGGCATCAGCTGCATGACGGGAATACCAATAGTAATGACCGAGGTCTTAAACGCAAAGTTTCAAAGACGATGACCAGGGCTCTTAGTCTGCGCAAACCTAGGTCCCAAGTCTGCGCAGATGAACACCTTGCCCAAATAATCATTCAAAATTTCCAAGGTTAAACCGCGGGTCTGAAAATTCTAACAAACATGGGTGAGCAAGACATCAATCAAGACGACGGCTCTGCCTATCACTTAGCGAGTAATCCGATTCGGGAAATATTATTACACCATAGCAAAAAGGAATTTATTAGTAACATACAACATTTACGGAAAACGACACGAAGATAATGAACAGTGACTCAACCTAAACACTACTCTAGATTGACTCGCAAGAGTACGAGATCTATTGTAACGTGTAAGCTAACCCAAGTCGATCTCACAAGGAAAGTCTTTAGAGTTTGATTATTAAACTAAAACTTGGAATTAAAAACTTAAGTAAAAACCGAACGAATTGAACTATTAAACCCTAGGCAAGATTTTAAAGAACTTAAATTAAACTTACTTATGAAAGGAAATACTTGTAAATTTAAAGACTTCTAATCTAGACGTGAAACTAAAGTGCATAATTTAAATTGCATAATTAAAACGAAAGCATAAACATGAATGAAAAACATGAACATGATTAATCGAAAGAAATTGAATTTAAATACGAAATACCGTAATTGTCTTGAACGTGCAATTGTGTCACGCAATCACAATCCAAGAATAAACTAAAAACTGAATTGAAATCTAACTTAAAACAATGAATTTGAAAACTATGAAAAACTATGAATGCAAATAAATTCCTAAGCTTCGGAGCAGTGCAGCGCTGAATGCTTCTTCACGGCAGAACTCCAAAAATTAGGGCAAGGGATTGATATTTTACAATGAAAAGTATGGCCCTATTTATAGATTTCAAATCCTTCTGGATCACCACGAAAGTTGCCATGCAAAGTAGAACTCTAAAGGCAATAGAATCGTGCAAAATAAGGCAACTCTCCAGCTGTGACGCGCGCCCCGGAAATAATCTCCTCCCTGGCCGAATTCGGGGTTCTCGCCAGCGGAATGGCTTCCGCTCTGGCTATCGCCAGAGGAACGGTGATTTCTCTGGCGCTTCCTCGCTCGCTTCGATTCCTCTGGCGATTCCTCGCTCGCCTCGATTCCTCTGGCGATTCCTCGCTCGCCTCGATTCCTCTGGCATTTCCTCATTTCGCTGCTCTGGCTCTCCACTCTGGCTTGAGCGGATTTCGCTAGCGACTTCTGGAGCGCACTCCTCTGCTCTGAAGCGGGCTTCTCTACTCTGACACGGGCCTTCATAGAGAAGTTTAGCTCTGCATAACAAAGTGTGCCTAAAAACACCATTCTTACTCCCAAAATCTCCAAAATCGCACTCTTCCATCTATAAGACCTAAATCTCCTGCAATGCATAAAACAAACCATAAAACACACCAATTTCCAGAAGATTTAACTTAAAATATGCGCATGTAAACCCCCAAAATTAGAACAATTAGGCATAAATCAACCCCCCCACACTTAGCCTTTTGCTTGTCCTCAAGCAAAATCCATATGAATCCTAGGAAGAGATTGATTTCAACAATGCTAATTTCCATCCAAACATTCTTAAAGTCAATTCAAAATTTTACAATCAATACACATCTCTCGATCATGCAAGTAACTCAAAGTTTAAGAAGCAACAAAACAGTAATGTAAGCAATTCGATCAGACCCAATTCTCCGCTAGAAGTGAATTCCCTAATGTGATCGCCTTTATAATCAATATCACCATTTTTCACACTTTTTGTGCTTGAGATTTTCGACAGTTAAGCCATAATTCGTGAAATAAAAACCATTTGGATGTAATCCAAAGTCTTTTCACGTGGTTTCCCATGCTCATAGTTAGACTAGAGGAGCAAAGACTCAGAGCTATCACATTTTTCAGAACAGGCCAGATGTTTCAGAGCTGGCAATTTTGAAGTTGGCAATTCGTCCAACATTTTCACAAATAAGATACGATCGTAGGTAATCACAATGACAACACTCCTTCTAGCATCTACCGGACAAATCACGTTTTACTAACTTACAATCATGTTGCAACAAAACTCAAATTCTTTGCACAATCAAGAAACATAAATCAAGAGTAAAACAAGAATAACCACCATTCATTCACAAACCCGAAATTCGCATCGAAAATCATCTACTCTTCCACAAATTCATAAAAATTAGCAAGCTTCGAGACTAAAAACTAAGCATAGAAAGACTAATCTCGCCCAATTGAAAGCATAATCACAATAAAACACCCCCCACACTTAAAGCATGCCATGTCCTCAGGGCACAAAAGAAATAAGAATAGAGGAGAAAACGTCCCTGATTATTGGCATGGGAAAACTGAAGCATCGTGAGAGGTGGTGAAGATGAGAATTCGCGGTCTGTAGCAGAGTAGAGTGGCCACACTAGCAAAGGAGTGCAGAAAAGTGCAGCGCTGGCAAAGTGCAGCGCGGAGAAGTGCAGTGCGGAGAAGGGCATGCACATCAAGCATCATAGTATCCGCAAAGCAACCGAAACCTAGGAAAGACACAAAACAACAACAAAGAAAAACAAAAACTAAAATCAAACCAACGGTGGGTTGCCTCCCACCCAGCGCTAGAGTTAGAGTCTCCAGCCCGACTTCAGAGCTAAACTTCAGCTAGGGTGGTGCAGAGCTTGAGACTCCACCTCCATAGTCGAGCTCTGGTGCTCGTAGTACGGCTTCACTCGGTGCCCGTTCACTCTGAAGCTCTCATTCGTGTTTTCATTGAATAGCAAAATGGCACCATGCTCAAACACCTCCTTAAGTAAAAACGGACCACTCCATCGAGATTTCAGCTTACCCGGGAACAACTTCATTCGAGAATTGAATAAGAGTACCTTCATCCTGGGGCAAAGCTTCTTATGGCAGATACGGTGGTCATGGAGTTGCTTCACTTTGTCCTTGTAGATCCTCGCATTCTCGTACGCCTCGTTGCGTAGCTTATCTAACTCCTCCATTTGCAATGTGCGCTGCTTCACGGTAGAGTTCAAGTCATAGTTGGCAGCTTTGATTGCCCAATAAGCTTTGTGCTCAATCTCCACCGGCAGATGGCAGGCCTTACCATAGACGAGACAGTACAGACTCATCCCAAGTACGCCCTTGAGGGCAGTTCTGTACGCCCATAGAGCATCATTCAACTTTGCGGACCAATCCTTGCGCGAAGGCTGCACCGTTTTCTCCAAAATTCCCTTGATCTGCCGATTGCTCGTCTCGGCTTGTCCAGAGGTCTTTGGGTGGTATGGTGTTGCAACCTTGTGTGTGATCCCATTCTTCTTCATGAGCTTTGTAAACAACTTGTTGCAGAAGTGCTTGCCTCCATCGCTAATGATAGCTCTAGGAAATCCGAATCTAGAAAGAATGTTCTCTTGCACAAACCTTAGCACCATATTAGCATCACATATCCGCGTGGGGATAGCCTCAACCCATTTGGACACATAATCTACAGCAAGTAAAATATATTGAAACCCATGCGAAGTAGGAAATGGCCCCATGAAATCAATGCCCCATACATCAAAAATTTCGACAATTAAAATGTTTTGGAGAGGCATCTCATTCATGCGGCCGATATTCCCTACTCTCTGGCATCGATCACATGTGAGAGTGAAAGTGTGTGCATCTTTGAAAATGGAAGGCCAAAACAAACCTGATTGAAGAATTTTATGAGCTGTTTTCTGCCCCCCAAAGTGTCCACCACAATGATCCTCATGGCACATTTTCAACACTTGTTGTTGATCCTCTGCCGGCACACACCGTCGGATGACATCGTCCTTTCCAAGCTTGAAGAGGTAAGGAATCTCCCAATAATAATGCCTGCACTGAGCTAAAAATCTCTTTCTCTCCTGCGACGTCAGCTCCGGCCATAGAATACCACAAGCTAAGTAATTGACAATATCTGCATACCAGGGCTCGGCGCTCGCAGGGTGATGCGTCTTCGACTTTGGGGCCATTTGGCCCTATTTTTTCTCTTTATTTGTGTCAGTACAGGTCTGTCCGGGGGAAAAACGAAGTTGTGAAGGAAGGAAGGTCAGTAGAGCGGAAACGGAAGAAATGCGGTCAGAATGGGCATTACCGAGCCCAGATTGCTAAGCCATGTTTACCAGCATGGAGCTTCGGCCAACAAGTACCTCTCCAATTCAACTTGGGGCATGGGAACCTGGAGCAACCCTCTGGTATGAGCCATACCGATAAGAGCAGTCCATCTGATCGTTACCAGGAGAAGCAGACAGCCAGAGCCATAAAAGGAAGGTCAATCTCGGAGATCTCGAAGAAACTGGAAGGATCGAAAGAATGGGAAAGGTTGACTAAGCTTGCAGCTGGACGCCATCTTCAATCGGATCAATCAAAGATTGAGCTAATTAAGGAAAGAAGATCCTGGCGAAGATTTGGAACCGGCGCGGCTAGGGTTAGGCCTCTACCATCCGGCAGTATAAAAGACAAACGGTGTGCAGCGTGCACAAGCTCTTGGCACCTTAAAACTCTTGTTTTTACTTTAGTTATCATTCACCGTGTGTGGCATCCGAAACAATTTACATTTCCGTGCTTTTCCCTATTCCGTTGTTTTTTCTACTTTTGAACAAGTTCGAAGGCTTGAAGCCTAGGTACTATTTTATCTATTCCAGTATTTCTTTTCATTCTATCATGTGTTTAATCACTTTTGCATTTATGAATTGTGTTATGTGTGAGTAATCCCCTTTGGTGAGGTTTTAGGGGTGGAAATAATTGTTGTTAACATGTAAACATCCGTGAGGCACTTGTTCTTTCGGTTGAATCTCATGGTTCCGGAAGGATCTGTTCGAAACCATGGACAGTAGGGGCCTAACGGGTGATCTCCGTTAGGTAAAACGCTGTCCATGTTAAGCAAAGGCCAAGGTATACCAAGGTACATCAATCGGTATGCCCAAAACCGAGTAGCTGAGCAGCGTCAACAAAAGGTGTTGTAGATCCAGAAGGTGGGGAAAGGGTTGATGGGATACACTGCCCTTCCTCAGTCTTGGGCTTCTCTAGAGACTATCCATCAACTGTGACGAGGCATAAAGCCATGGTTATCAAACGAGGAAAGTAATCTCGGCGCCGTAGCATGTCTATGACTGGTCGGCTGACAAAGCCGGAAATAGTTGAGTCCAGGAGGCATGTGTCACTAAAAGCGTGGAGTTGGGGACCTCGGGAGAGAAGGTTGGTGAGGGCCATACTTGGTGAGTAACGGGTATGGCTACTATCTAAGGAGAAGTGAAGCACTGCCTTGTGACCGGGGATTGTGTGACCTTCGGACCAAGTGACCACAATGAGATCAACCATCCTATATGTGAAGTGTAACCCCTTGAAACGCCCCAATGTCTTTGGGCCACGCCTTGGGCTTGCATGGATCATAGACGGATCATCAGTGTGCCTATGACCGAAACGAATGTTAACAACAGTTATGACCTAACCGAATAACCTCACCCCTTTGTTATTATTGATCTTGTTTATTTCTTGTGCAGCGTATACAGATTGAGAATTGTGACACCTCAGTTTGTCGTCGGAGAACAAAGTGGTTCCTCACTCCCTGTGGGATTCGACCCTACACTTACCACTAAGGCTACGTTCTTATTGTGAGAAGTAGGAGCGTGTATTGTCTGTACTGGGCATACACAGGTATTTTGTTCGCACCGCACGACGGGTGTGTGTCAAAATTGGCGCCGTTGCCGGGGAGTGACGCGCAGCAATTTTGTTCTCTCCTCATTCCATCTTCCGCTACTGGTGTATGCGTGGAACTCGTAGAGCTGTAAGAGCATTGGTGTTTGACCCCGATATTGATCGTACAGAAAGACGACTGTGCACAGAAGCACGAATAGCGAGACGCAAAGCTATGGCAGAAGCCGATCAAGCAGATGCCGTACCGGAGCAGACCCTCAGACAGTTGGCATACCCAACTAACCTCAACTTGAGGCCGAACGGAATCACCTTACCCACAAATTCGTTCGCGCCTCGTCGGTATGACATGAAGCCCTCATTGCTTCAGATCTTACCGAAGTTCAATGGATATCAAGGAGATGACCCTCATACTCATCTCCAAGATTTTGAGATGACAATCATGCACCAATCAAATGATGAGCAGCAAGAGTATGTAAAGTTGATACTCTTCCCTTTTACCTTGGTGGACAATGCAAGAAGATGGCTGTATGACCTACCCGAGGGCAGTGTTACTACATAGGCACAACTGCAACAGGCTTTCTTAGAAGAATTCTTCCCAGCAGCACGAGTAGAGCGGATGTGATGGGATATTCGCAGCATCAGGCAAGATGGGCTAGAATCCTTCTATGAATACTGGACGAGATTCAAGAGAATGTTAAGCAATTGCCCCCATCACCAAATCTCTCCAAAAGATCAGGTGGAGAGCTTTGTAAAGGGCATGCGGAGGAACGATCGCAGTCTGGTCCTAGCAGCTTGTAATGGATCACTGATGAACAAAACTCCGTTGGAGATCTTCCAACTATTGGGCACCATGGCAGAAGAATCACGTGATGAAGGGCATGAAAGGAATCTGGAGAAACCAAGGAAGGCTGAAAAGAAGGAGGAGATGTCTAAATTGGAAAAGACAATGGAGAAGAGCATGAACGAACTCAAGGAACTTCTTTCGGGCTTGACTATACCGAAGAAGATTCGCCAGTGTGGCCTATGCGATGCCACTGGACATCAATCTGAAAATTGTCCAAATTTTGGTGAGGATATTGTTGATGTCAATGCCATTGGAGGACTTGATGGGAATCCACGGAAGTACGATCCTTATGCAAATACTTACAATCCTGGGTGGAGGGATCACCCCAACTTTCGGTGGAAGCAAGATGGTCAACCCCAACAGCAGAACAATATGGGCTCACCAGTGCAACGTCCTCAGTATAATCAGAACCAACATCAACAACAGTACCAGTTAGGACCACCTCAACATCACAACCAGAACCAGCAACAACCCCCTTACCAACCACCACATCGGAGAGCACCTTGGGAAGAAGCAATTGAAAGCATGGCTAAGGAGAGCGAGAAGTTTCGCAATGAAATTCGTGCCGGCATGAACCCAACTAACCAGTAAATTAGTCATTTGACTAAGGCAGTGGCCAAACTAGAGGAGAACGCTGGTAAACTCCCAGCCATGGGAATCAACCCCAGAGAGCATGCCCAAGTGGTGCTAACTGAGTTTCCTGGGGGAGAGGAAAAGGAGGAAGAATTGTTAGCAGAAGCTGAATTGCTTCGAGGAGGCTGGAATAAAAACGGAAAGGGTCCAACTGATGAACAAGCTAGAGGTAGCAATCCAACCGAGGCACCCTACCCGGGACGCCTGAAACAGAAAGCTAGAGAGAAAGAAGCAAGTGAAATGATGAAGATGTTTCAAAAGGTTGAGTTGAGCATACCTTTACTCGATGCTATCAGGCAAATCCCCAAATATGCCAAATTCTTGAAAGACCTTTGTTCAAGAAAAGTCAAAATGGAGGAAGAGGTCCGCTACGTGATGGGAGAAAGTGTTTCGGCAGTGATCCAACGAAAGCTACCCACTAAGCGAAAAGATCCGGGGATGTTCACCATTCCATGCAACATAGGAGGAACAAATATGGATAAGGCAATGATGGATCTGGGAGCCTCCATTAATGTGATTCCATTGGCTGTATACAAGAGATTGAATATTGGCGAGATGAGGAACACCCGTGTGGTCATACAGTTGGCTGACAGGTCCAACGCTTACCCTGAAGGAGTAGTGGAAGACGTGCTGATCAAGGTTGGAGATTTGATTTTCCCAGCAGACTTCTATGTTCTAGATACCGGACCTGAAACTGGAGAGAATGCCATACTATTGGGAAGGCCGTTCATGATGACCGCCGGAACCAAGATCGATATGAAAACCGGAATCTTGACATGTGAGTTCGACGGAGTTCAAGTGGAATTCAACATCTATGAGACCATGAAGAGGAAACAAGCAATGGAGACGGTGGACATGGTCGATGTATTTGAACCCTTGGTGCAAGAACAAGGAATTACTTTCGGTTCCAGGGATACCACAGAAAAGGTAATTTAGTATGGTCTGACTGATCGGGATGCCGAACATATGGAGGACGAGGAAATGAAGGAAGCCATCATGGAGCTCTACTCTCTCCGAGAAAGCACCTTAGAGGCCGAGGTGGAGGTAGATCAGAAGATCAAGGAATTGATACAGGAGGTCTATCTAGCTGGGGGAACAGAGACAAGCAAACCGGAGTTGTTGGCTCAGTATGGGCAGAACGAGAAGCTGCTACCTTCAATCCAGAAAGCACCCGTTTTGGAGCTCAAGCAATTACCTAAGCATTTACAATATGCTTATCTGGGACCCGAAGAGACGCTACCAGTTATCATCAGTTCTGATCTAACTGTCGTGCAGCAAGAGCGATTGGTCCGAGTATTACGAGAGAATAGGGAAGCCATCGGTTGGACCTTAGCTGATATCAAAGGCATCAGTCCCACGGAGTGCATGCATCACATATACCTAGAAGAGGGAGCCAAACCCGTTCGAGATTCTCAAAGAAAGATGAACCCGATCATGAAAGAGGTGGTACTAAAGGAAATTCTTAAGCTATTGGAATTGGGAATCATCTATCCCATATCTGATAGCCAATGGGTGAGCCCAGTCCATGTCGTACCGAGGAAATCAGGGATACAAGTTGTGGAGAACGATCAAGGCGAGCTTGTGCCCACCCGATTGCAAACTGGATGGAGAGTTTGCATTGACTATCGGAAGCTGAACGATGCTACCAGAAAGGACCACTTCCCATTACCCTTTATCGACCAGTTGTTGGAGAGACTAGCCGGTAATGCCTATTACTGTTTTTTAGACGGATATTCTGGATACATGCAAATTTTTGTGGCACATGAGGACCAGGAGAAAACCACTTTCACCTGCGTATTTGGGACATTTGCATACCGGAGAATGCCGTTCGGACTCTGCAACGCACCGGGAACTTTTCAACGGTGTATGATGAGCATCTTCTCCGACCTATTGGAGAATTGCATTGAAGTATTCATGGATGACTTCACCGTATATGGTAGCTCTTTCGACACATGTTTGAAGCATCTAGAGCTTGTCTTGAAAAGATGTGTGGAGAAAAGCCTGGTCCTTAATTATGAAAAATGCCATTTTATGGTAAGGGAAGGAATAGTGCTTGGGCACGTGATTTCAGAAAGAGGGATTGAAGTGGACAAGGCAAAAGTCGATTCCATCGCCAAATTGCCCTACCCGATGACCGTAAAGCACATACGGGCATTCCTAGGTCATGCAGGCTTCTACCGACGATTTATCAAAGATTTTGCCAAGATTGCCCAGCCCATGACCAGACTTCTTCAGCAAGATGTGCCGTTTGAGTTTGATGATGATTGTAAGGAGGCATTCACAATTTTGAGAAACAAGTTGGTATCGGCCCCCATTATTCAACCACCGGTGTGGGACATACCGTTCGAGATCATGTGCGATGCCAGCAACCACGCCGTTGGAGCAGTACTAGGACAGAAGAAAGGCAAGGAGAGTTGCGTGATCTACTACACATCCAAAACACTGAACCCAGCACAGTGCAGCTATACCACTACTGAGAAAGAACTCCTGGCGGTGGTATTTGCCATAGAGAAGTTTCGTTTCTACCTTTTGAGAACGAAGGCGGTGGTCTACACGGATCACGCCGCATTGAAGTACTTGATGGCCAAGAAGGAATCCAAACCTCGACTCATCAGGTGGATTTTGCTACTACAAGAGTTCAATATAGAGATAAGGGACAAGAAAGGAGCTGCGAACCTTGTAGCAGACCATTTGAGCAGGTTGCAACTGGAAGAAGATGACGGTATGCCCATTACTGATACCTTTCCAGACGAGAGACTATATTCCATGAGCATCCTGGAGGAAGAAGAAGAACTATATGCTCTAACCAAGCATGAGCCCTGGTATGCGGATAAAGCTAACTATCTGATCACTAAGGAGTTACCCTCAGGATTGACAAGATTCGAACAACGGAAGTTACTCGTGCAAGCACGATACTATCACTGGGAGGATCCATACCTCTGGAAGACTGGAGCAGATCAAGTCATACGGAGATGCATACCTGAGGATGAGCATGCCCAAATTTTGGACATGTATCATGGAACAGCAAATAGCGGACATTTTGGAGGAAAGCGCACGGCCCACAGAATTTTGGAGAGTGGATTCTACTGGCCCACCATATTTGCGGATGCAAGAAAATGGGTACAGAGCTGCCCGAAGTGTCAGATGACTGGAGGAATTACCGCAAAGGATGAAATGCCACAAGTTCCAATCATGCCGGTCGAAATTTTCGACGTATGGGGGATTGACTTTATGGGACCCTTCCCAAAGTCAAAGAACTACGAATACATTCTGGTGGCAGTGGATTACGTATCAAAGTGGGTAGAAGCCAAGGCAACCGCAAGCAATGATGCCCATACCGTGGCAGGTTTCCTGAAGGAGCAAGTGTTCGGGAGATATGGTATACCCAAAATTCTAATCAGTGACCAAGGGTCTCACTTCTGTAATGCCATTATCAGATCGCTAACCAAGAAGATGTGGGTGACACACAAGGTCACCACTGCATATCACCCCCAAGCAAATGGCCAAGCCGAGATTTCCAATAGGGAGATAAAGAGCATTCTGGAAAAGGTGGTACACCCCAACCGTAAGGACTGGAGTGACCATTTGGGAGATGCATTATGGGCATACAGAACCGCTTTCAAGACACCGATTGGAATGTCCCCGTTCCGTTTACTTTATGGGAAAAGATGTCATTTGCCTGTGGAGATCGAACATAAGGCGTACTGGGCAATTAAGCAAATTAATCTCAGTATGACCCTAGCTGGAGAAGCAAGAAAGTTGCAGCTGAGTGAGTTGGAAGAACTTCGGTTGGAAGCTTACGACAATGCGGTGCTCTATAAGGAGCGAACCAGAAGGATCCATGATGCCAAGATCAGGAAGAAGGAATTCGTGGTAGGGCAAAAAGTCCTACTCTTCAATTCACGCTTCAAGATGATGGCTGGAAAACTTCGCTCAAAATGGTCAGGACCATTCGTGATCAAAGAAATCTTTTCGAACGGGAGCATTGAAGTATATGATCACAATGGAGTTGATACGTTCGTGGTGAATGGGCACCGCCTTAAGCCCTATCACGAGCTTGCTGAAGTAGAAAAGGAGAAGGAGGAATGCCACCTTCTCGACCCTAAGTACGAGTGCAGAGTAAAGGAAGGTCGAGCTCAAGACGGGAAACAAGAGCGCTTGCTGGGAGGCAACCCAGTGTGGTTACTTCGGTATGGTCTATACCGAATTTTCTTTTCTTTCAAGTTGTTTTGCTTTGTTTGGATGCACTAACTTGCAGGAGAGATGGGCCGGAGAAAACACATAGGCGGAGGCCCAGTGGTGATTTCAAACCCACTTTGCGTTGCAAAGTGTGTAGGTGGAGGATTTGGAGTTTTGCAGGCAGAAGAGGGCTAACCGGGGAAGGATGACGTCAGAAAGGCGGAGGCAGCAGTCTGACACGATGTGACGGAAACGTTTGGGTTTCCGAAGGGAATTTGAATTTCAAATTTTGGGAAGATTATTCTTTCCTTAATTCAAAAATCTGCCATAACCGTCACCCCCACTTCCCTTAAACACTACCCCCACTTCTCCCAAAAACCCTAAATTTCCATAACTGCTACACACGATCTTCACCACTTTCCACCGCCTTAAATTTCAGTAACTGCTCGTACCACCTTAAAAACCACCAGTTCCTTAATTTCCTACCCAAAACCCTAACCTCTCAAGCACCTTCTCAATCGTGAACACCCGCAATGGCGAAAACCAAAGGCGAGACTGGTTCCGGGAGCACTCAAGTTCCGGCAAAGAAGAAGGCTGCCAAGCCCCGACCTCCGACTAAACGGACCACCAGACGGATCGTATCTGAGGAAACATCTACCAGAGCTCCAGAAGATCCGGTTGCGATCAGTCAGGCGGAGGAGATAGAGCCAGAAGACGTTCTTGTGGAAGAGGAGCGTGAGGCAGAAAAAGAGGCGACGGAGGAAATGGTCGAGAAACCAGAAGAGGCCATCGAGGAAGAACAAGTCGCACCTACCCCGCCAGTGAAAAAGCCTAGGAAAGCTCTGAAAAAGGCAACTCCCGCTCGAACTGCCAAAGAGCGGGAACCCACTCCGATTTCCCCTGAACCACAAGCGCCATCTCTCAAAGAAGGGAAGACGGCAACGGCATCCGAAGAGGGAGAAGAAGAAGGAGAGGAGGCCACGCAAGAGATTGAGATGGAGACCTCCACCCCTCAGAGCAAGGTGGCGAGAGTTGGAGCAAAAAGGAAGTTGGACGTCACCAAGCCCCCTCTGCCCACGAAGACCAGACCGGCGGCGGCCGGAAGTAAGACGAAGGGAAAGGAGGTTCAGAGCAGAACTAGGAGAGCAACCCCTACTGAGAAAGGAAAGAGCAAGCAAGTTGAGGAAGATCCGGAGAGAACTGAGACCGTGGATAGCTCCAGGTCTGAGGAGGTTTTGGCGCCAAAGAAACCCACCTCCAGTATAGCCACTACTGCAAGGGCGAAGCTTGCAAAGCAAAAAGGGCTGATACGCACCGCTGCTTCAGGAGTGGTCATACCGAGAGACAGCCAACGGTATGCCGTCCTACAAAACAGAGAAATTACCCCTTGGTACTTTCTCGTTACTGAAGCCTTGGAGAATCTGGGAATCAAGGAGAAAGTAGAGGGTTATTTTGAGGGGATTGGTTGGAAGAAGGTACTGGAGTGGAACCCTAAAGCATACCAGAAGTTGACGGAGGAGTTCATGGGAACTGTCGAGTTCAAGCCCAAAGGAAACTACACAATTGAGACCCCAGGAACCTTGCGATTCCAGATGCAAGGTAGGACATTCCCGCTCTCGATCAAAGAGCTGAACATCCACCTGGGGGTGATTGAAACCACAGAAGTCTACGATGAGGAGTACAAGCAAGCAGAAACCATAGCCGCACCGGAGTGGAGAAGTCGGATTGACCATTACTGGTCGCTGCTGTCTACCGGAAGCAAGTATGTCAAAAACATCAACAAATCAAATGAGATCCGAGACCCTGCCGTGTAGATCTGTCACAGGTGGCTGGCCTACAACATCTACGGCCGGCTGGAAGGTTCCAATGTGGTCACCCAACAGGAAGTCTTCCTGTTGTGGTGCATGATGGAGAGGAAAAAGGTGAACTTCGGGCTCACCGTGGTGCTTCAATTTCAGTATGGGGTAACCCATACCAACAAGTTCCTCTCGCTCTGCCCATTGGTGACCATCTTGGCAGAAAAGCTTATTAAGTTCGACGCAAAAAGCTCAGAAGATACAGCCCTGGCAGAAAGTCGCTTTCTGGACTTAGGGAGGTTCGTGCGCTGGAGGGTGGTCGAGGCAGATGAAGGTGGTAGATACCGTCTGGTGTACCCCGAGGGAGCAGCAGCAGCTAGGCCCGAACCGAGGAGGTCACTAGAGCAAGAGGCATCCCGCCTTCTCAGCAGCGAGAGCATAATGTTGTTGGCAGAAATGAAAGAAGTGAAGGATGAGCTGCTGATGCTGAGCGCGGAGATCACAACCCTGAGGGAGGCTATGGATGCTGGCTTCAAGGCAATCATGGACCGGCTGAATGCGGAGGCAAGATCCTCCGACCAAAATGACTAAGTTTTTTCCCCTGAACTCGTAGATTAGGTTTTATTTTATCTTTTATTTTTCCTGTTTTAGCGTCTGTTTAATCTGTGTTTGAGTCGAGTTTACTTGCATTGTTTGATGGTGAAGGATTGTGCATGCTGAATTCTGTCTTGGTATGATTGGTGGATTGAGTATGAAATGCATGATGGTAGTTGTGAGGATACTGAAAATACCCCACCGGTGAGATCAGGGCCAAATTGAAAAGAATGCATGTTTATGTGAGAATTTGCTGTGACTAGGAAATCTTGACTTTGTTTGAGGACTCATTTTTACTAGTACATGACTTGTGTGATTTGGGCACGATTCTTTGACTTAGGGCCCCAGATTGTTCTTTGATATGTAATTTGAAAAATAATCCCTTGTATGCCAACTTGAGCCGAATTCATTCTTTCTTGAGCTTTGTTAATACTATATCTAGGAGAAAGAATTTATGAAGTGAATGAAATGGTGAACAGGGAATTATAAGAAAGAAAGAAATCTGGGCACAAAAAAATTTTGGTGACTAAAAATGATAGCCCACAAAGAGAATCAAAGAAAAATTAACCCCATTGAAAGCGGGGAAATTAAGGGTTGGTTGCAGCTGTACTGAATGTGTATACTGAGTAAGGGTGATACTGAAATTAGCCACTGGACCATATATTTCTCACCTTAGCTCCGTATGCCCCATTACAACCCAACAAAGACCCTTTGATGAGTCATACTAGTGTGCTTAACTTGTAGTCTTCAATCAAACTCTTAGAGGAACTAGCACAACAAATTATGAGTGTAAACACTTAACCCGGTGCTTGAGCGAGAAGAGAGACTACCATCACACTTTATGCATGATCATTACTCTGGTTTGTGGTCTGATTGAACTGAATGATGCATGATAGTATGATCTGATCCTGAAATCTGTGCAAGTTTCATGTCTCTTAGTTTTATTCCTTTTCCTTCAACCTTTTCGTCCGTGTCTTCTGTAAATCCACCTACATACTTGAGGGCAAGTATGCTTTAAGTGTGTAGGTGTGATGCGTCTTCGACTTTGGGGCCATTTGGCCCTATTTTTTCTCTTTATTTGTGTCAGTACAGGTCTGTCCGGGGGAAAAACGAAGTTGTGAAGGAAGGAAGGTCAGTAGAGCGGAAACGGAAGAAATGCGGTCAGAATGGGAATTACCGAGCCCAGATTGCTAAGCCATGTTTACCAGCATGGAGCTTCGGCCAACAAGTACCTCTCCAATTCAACTTGGGGCATGGGAACCTGGAGCAACCACCTGGTATGAGCCATACCGATAAGAGCAGTCCATCTGATCGTTACCAGGAGAAGCAGACAGCCAGAGCCATAAAAGGAAGGTCAATCTCGGAGATCTCGAAGAAACTGGAAGGATCGAAAGAATGGGAAAGGTTGACTAAGCTTGCAGCTGGACGCCATCTTCAATCGGATCAATCAAAGATTGAGCTAATTAAGGAAAGAAGATCCCGACGAAGATTTGGAACCGGCGCGGCTAGGGTTAGGCCTCTACCATCCGGCAGTATAAAAGACAAACGGTGTGCAGCGTGCACAAGCTCTTGGCACCTTAAAACTATTGTTTTTACTTTAGTTATCATTCGCCGTGTGTGGCATCCGAAACAATTTACATTTTCGTGCTTTTCCCTATTCCGTTGTTTTTTCTACTTTTGAACAAGTTCGAAGGCTTGAAGCCTAGGTACTATTTTATCTATTCCAGTATTTCTTTTCATTCTATCATGTGTTTAATCACTTTTGCATTTATGAATTGTGTTATGTGTGAGTAATCCCCTTTGGTGAGGTTTTAGGGGTGGAAATAATTGTTGTTAACATGTAAACATCCGTGAGGCACTTGTTCTTTCGGTTGAATCTCGTGGTTCCGGAAGGATCTGTTCAAAACCATGGGCAGTAGGGGCCTAACGGGTGATCTCCGTTCGGTAAAACGCTGTCCATGTTAAGCAAAGGCCAGGGTATACCAAGGTACAACAATCGGTATGCCCAAAACCGAGTAGCTGAGCAGCGTCAACAAATGGCGTTGTAGATCCAGAAGGTGGGGAAAGGGTTGATGGGATACACTGCCCTTCCTCAGTCTTGGGCTTCTCTAGAGACTATCCATCAACTGTGACGAGGCATAAAGCCATGGTTATCAAACGAGGAAAGCAATCTCGGCGCCGTAGCATGTCTATGACTGGTCGGCTGACAAAGCCGGAAATAGTTGAGTCCAGGAGGCATGTGTCACTAAAAGCGTGGAGTTGGGGACCTCGGGAGAGAAGGTTGGTGAGGGCCATACTTGGTGAGTAACGGGTATGGCTACTATCTAAGGAGAAGTGAAGCACTGCCTTGTGACCGGGGATTGTGTGACCTTCGGACCAAGTGACCACAATGAGATCAACCATCCTATATGTGAAGTGTAACCCCTTGAAACGCCCCAATGTGTTTGGGCCAGGCCTTGGGCTTGCATGGATCATAGACGGATCATCAGTGTGCCTATGATCGAAACGAATGTTAACAACAGTTATGACCTAACCGAATAACCTCACCCCTTTGTTATTATTGATCTTGTTTATTTCTTATGCAGCGTATACAGATTGAGAATTGTGACACCTCAGTTTGTCGTCGGAGAACAAAGTGGTTCCTCACTCCCTGTGGGATTCGACCCTACACTTACCACTAAGGCTACGTTCTTATTGTGAGAAGTAGGAGCGTGTATTGTCTGTACTGGGCATACACAGGTATTTTGTCCGCACCGCACGACGGGTGTGTGTCACAGGGCTACACTGAGCAGCGCTGAGTTCGGCAAGGCTGGCAGAGGTGGTCTCGGTGAAACTGGCCAGAGGGGAGCTGGTTGCTCTGGGGTCGGCAGAGCAGAGCTCGGCAGATCTGGCCAGAGGGGAGCTAGCTGCTCTGGAGTCGGCAGAGCAGATCTCGGCAGCTCTGCACTTGTTGAGGGTGAATGCATATGCATGCTCAAAAGGAAAAGATTCAGGGATGCAATTAAGACTCGAGTCTATCAGTTTATTATCCAAACGGGAAAGGTGGTCAGCTACGTGATTGTCACTCCCTTTTCTATCCCTGATCTCAACATCAAACTCTTGTAACAGTAAGACCCAACGGATTAGACGAGCTTTAGCTTGAGGTTTGGTCATCAAATATCGAAGCGCGGCATGGTCACTATGGACAATGACCTTAGACCCAATGATGTATGCTCGAAATTTATCTAAGGCAAAGACCACAGCAAGCATCTCTTTTTCAGTAGTGGTGTAATTTACTTGTGCACTATTCAGAGTTAAACTAGCATAGTAAATCACACGTAACATCTTATCCACACGCTGACCTAGCACCGCTCCTACAGCAGAGTTAGACGCATCACACATGATCTCAAATGGCAATGACCAATCAGGCGCAATCATAACCGGGGCAGAGCTCAACTTAAGTTTCAATGTTTCAAAGGCATGCATGCAAGAGTCATCGAAATTAAAAGGAACATCCTGAGCTAGCAGTTTGCATAGAGGTTGGCTAATTTTAGAGAAATCTTTAATGAAACGCCGGTAAAAACCGGCGTGACCTAAGAAACTCCTAATCCCTTTGATATCAATAGGGGGCGGCAACTTTTGGATTACCTCCACCTTGGCTCTGTCGACCTCTATTCCATGCTTAGACACCACATGACCCAAGATAATCCCGCTAGTAACCATGAAATGACTCTTTTCCCAACTCAAGGTTAGGCCACTTTCAATACACCTTTGCAACACTACATCAATCTTAGTCAAACAATCATGAAAGGACTGCCCAAAAACCGAAAAATCATCCATAAACACCTCCACGAATTTACCAATCATATCAGAGAATATGGACATCATGCATCGTTGAAACATCCCGGGTGCATTGCACAATCCGAATGGCATCCTCTTCCAAGCAAATGTCCCAAAAGGCGTGGTGAAGGCAGTCTTGACTTGATCTTCCGGTGTGATTGTGATTTGGTAGTATCCTGACAAACCATCTAGAAAACAATAAAAATCATGCCCTGCCAACCGATCTAACATTTGATCAACAAAAGGGAGGGGAAAATGATCCTTTTTGGTGACGGCATTGAGTTTCCTGTAGTCGACGCACATCCGCCATCCCGTGGTAGGACGTGTCGGCACCAACTCCATCTTGTCATTGCGCATAACCGTCATTCCTCCTTTCTTTGGCACGACATGCACCGGGCTCACCCACTCACTATCGGCGACAGAGTAGATAATCCCTTCGGCAAGAAGCTTAAGGATTTCCTTGCGCACAACCTCCATCAGCATAGGGTTCAAGCGTCGATGGGCATCTCGCTTGGGTGCAGCTCCTTCCTCTAGGTTGATCCTGTGCATGCATGTGGCTGGGCTAATGCCACGTATGTCACCTAGGCTCCATCCCAGCGCTGCTTTGTTTCTCTTCAACACCTCGAGCAGCGCCGCTTCTTGCTCTAGAGTCAGAGTAGACGAGATGATGACTGGCTTCTCCTCGCCTTCTTCCAGAAAAACATACTTGAGATTGGCGGGGAGTTCCTTCAGTTCCAGCGCAGAGCTCGGCAGAGCTGGCTGGACATCGCTGAAGGGCAGAGCTAGTTGGGCATCGCTGAATGGCAGAGCTGGCTGGGCAGCGCTGAACTCTTCAGCTTCCCTAGCTAATTCCTCCATGTCGGCTGATCCAGCGTAAACTTCCACGCATTCCTGCTCCTGTAAAAATACCTTCTCAACCAGGCCATTAATAGCATCTATATATGAGCATTCATTCATAAAGTTGGCAGAAGGCATAGCCCGATTTTCATGCACCGAGAAAGACACTGATTCTCCTAACACTGTCATTTTAATAGTTCCATTTTTGACATCAATCAAAGTGTTAGTGGTTGCCATAAAGGGTCTTCCTAATAGCAGAGTGTGATCTCTACCATTCTCATGCACATCCCCAATCTCAAGCACTACGAAATCAACGGGCACAATCAAATCCCCGACTCTAACCAGAATATCTTCTACTATCCCACGGGAGTACCTAACGGACCTATCAGCAAGTTGTAGACACATGCGAGTGGATTTCAGATTACCTAACTCTAATTGTTGAAAAATTGAGTAAGACATCAAATTAATTCCCGCTCCCAGATCTAACATACCCGTGGCTTCCTTACCATTTCCCAAAGCAATATTAATTACAAAGCTACCTGGATCGCGCTGCTTTGGTGGTAGGGATTGTTGCATGATTGAGGTTGCTACTTCTGAGACTAGAATCTTCTCATTGTCTCCGAACTTCCGCTTGTTGGAGACCAATTCCTTGAAAAACTTCACATATGCCGGGACTTTTCTGATCACATCAAGGAGAGGAAGATTCACGTTCACCTTGGCAAGCATGTTGTAGAAGTCGGCGAACTATTGGTCCTGCTTCTCGTTGCTCAATCTGCCCGAGAAAGGAATCGATGGTCGATAAGGTGTAGAAGCTTTGTGGAGCTTGACCTCCTTCTCCTTCTCTCCATCAGTCGAGCTGGGCAGAGCTGAGCTCGGTAGCTTTGGTCTGGATTGAGCAGACTTCGGCAGCTCTATTCTGGTAAAGCCAGATGAATCGGTTCTACTCTGGCGGGACGGTTCCTCTGCTCTGGTTTGTGTCGGAACATCCACTTTGTTATCCAACATCTTACCACTGCGGAGAACAGTTACAGCTAGAGCTTGATGCGGCTGAGCAGGTTGGCCATGAAACTTCCCGGGCTGCTGTTGTTGTTGGATTTGATTTAAGGCTCCGGAAAGTTGTCCAACCGTTGTTTCAAGCCTTTTTATTGTAGATGCTTGGGACTCCATACTTTGTTTGCTGATCTCCATAAAGGCTTGCAGCGTTTCTTTGTGGTGGAATCGGCTGCGCACTCTGTTGCGGAATGGATTGCTGCTGTTGGTATTGTGGTTTGTATGGTTGAGAAGACCCCTGCTGTGGTGGGAAATACTGTTGTTGTTGTTGATAGCCCATTTGGGGTGGTCGACGGAATTGATTCCCCCCAAAATTTTGATTTCCCCATCCAACATTCGGCTGACCTCTCCATCTTCCAACTATATTCTGTGGACCTTGATTCATATTCTGGCCATATGGTCTGTTCTGCGCTTGATTGTAGGTTTGGAATCCTTGTGCTGCATAGACCTTAGCTTGTCCTTCCGGAGTAAACTCTCCCATTCTATGGCACTCATTAGCTCCATGGCTGAAATCTCCACAGATACCACATGGCTCAACATACTGCATGGCTGGGTTCTGCGGAGTTGACATTGGCAGAGCTGGATTTGGCTGAGTTGTCATCGGCGGCGCTGAGCTCTGAACTGGAGAATTTTCCATCTTTTCCATCTTGAGCTGTTGAACTTCTCGCATGATCGAGGCCAATTGTTGCTGCATCTCGAACTGATTTGTCACGGCACTAGCCTCCACTCTCCGTCCACGGACTGACTTCTGTTGGGAGCTTTCGGCCAAGGTCTTGAAAATCTCTTTCAGATCTGCCGCAGTCTTCCGAGCTATGTTTCCTCCTGCCGTGCTGTCCACCATAAATTGGGTAGTTTGTACTAACCCATCGTAGAAGAACTGCATCAACATAACATTAGTGAATTGATGTTGAGGGCATTGACGGAGGAGTTCTTCATATCTCTCCCAAGCTTCATGCAAAGGCTCATCCGCTCCTTGGGTGAACTCCATTATTTTTGTTCTCAGCTCCTGTGTTTTGTGGCTTGGGTAGTATTTCAGCATGAATTTTTCACAAGCATTTCCCCACGTAGTGATAGAGTTGGGCGGCAGAGAGAGCATCCACGTCCTGGCCCGGTCTTTAAGTGCATAGGGAAAGCACTTGAGCTTGAGTTGGTCCTCTGTGAGAGTAAGCAAAGGAATTGTTTGCACTTGTGTGCAAAAATCCCGGATGAATTGCAGAGCATCCTCGCTTGGCATCCCATGAAACACCGACAGTAAACTCGAGTCATTGGGTTTGAGATTGTAGTTTCTCACAGCAGTGGGGAGCACGATTGCCGACATGTTGGTATCTCCAATCACCGGCCTGGTGAAGTCTCCCATGTATTCCACGTTTTGAGCCATCTCCTTATTTTCCTCGTTTATATTCTGCTTAGGAATGAAATTGGTGGAGCTGGCCTCTTCCTCCTTAGTGTGTTCTGCTGTGGCTGTAGTCTGCTCTGGCTGGTCAGATTCAGAGCTGGCTTCAGAGTGTGCCTCAGAATCAGAGTAAGAGTATAACACAGCTGCTCTAGGGTGTGTGCGAGTGTTATCCAGCGGGGGAGTAAGTTTTCTTTTCAGACTACGGCGTCCCTGCATACACAACACTTAACACACGGATTAAACGCACCGGGTGGAAGGAAAAGAAAAGTAAAAACGAGAAAAACATAATTTTAAATAAAGCTAGTAAAAACGACACAACTAAAACGCCTAAAACATTCCCCGGCAACGGCGCCAAAATTTGACTCAACCTAAACACTACTCTAGATTGACTCGCAAGAGTACGAGATCTGTTGTAACGTGTAAGCTAACCCAAGTCGATCTCACAAGGAAAGTCTTTAAGGGCTTTTAGTAGTATCGTAGGAAAAAGCAATAAAAGAAAGCAGTAAAGAGTTTGATTATTAAACTAAAACTTGGAATTAAAAACTTAAGTAAAAATCGAACGAATTGAACTATTAAACCCTAGGCAAGATTTTAAAGAACTTAAATTAAACTTACTTATGAAAGGAAATACTTGAAAATTTAAAGACTTCTAATCTAGACGTGAAACTAAAGTGCATAATTTAAATTGCATAATTAAAACGAAATCATAAACATGAATGGAAAACATGAACATGATTAATCGAAAGAAATTGAATTTAAATACGAAATACCGTAATTGTCTTGAACGTGCAATTGTGTCACGCAATCACAATCCAAGAATAAACTAAAAACTGAATTGAAATCTAACTTAAAACAATGAATTTGAAAACTATGAAAAACTATGAAAGCAAATAAATTTCTAAGCTTCGGAGCAGTGCAGCGCTGAATGCTTCTTCACGGCAGAACTCCAAAAATTAGGGCAAGTGATTGATATTTTACAATGAAAAGTATGGCCCTATTTATAGACTTGAAATCCTTCTGGATCACCACGAAAGTTGCCATGCAAAGTAGAACTCTAAAGGCAATAGAATCGTGCAAAATAAGGCAACTCTCCAGCTGTGACGCGCGCCCTGGAAATAATCTCCTCCCTGGCCGAATTCGGGGTTCTCGCCAGCAGAATGGCTTCCGCTCTGGCTATCGCCAGAGGAACGGTGATTTCTCTGGCGCTTCCTCGCTTGCTTCGATTCCTCTGGCGATTCCTCGCTCGCCTCGATTCCTCTGGCATTTCCTCATTTCGCTGCTCTGGCTCTCCGCTCTGGCTTGAGCGGATTTCGCTAGCGACTTCTGGAGCACACTCCTCTGCTCTGAAGCGGGCTTCTCTACTCTGACACGGGCCTTCATAGAGAAGTTCAGCTCTGCATAACAAAGTGTGCCTAAAAACACCATTCTTACTCCCAAAATCTCCAAAATCGCACTCTTCCATCTATAAGACCTAAATCTCCTGCAATGCATAAAACAAACCATAAAACGCACCAATTTCCAGAAGATTTAACTTAAAATATGCGCATGTAAACCCCCAAAATTAGAACAATTACACATAAATCAAACAGCCACCAAGAATAGGAAAATATGAAAGGGGCAAGTTACATCAATTCTTGCCAATTAAAAATCCCAGTACAAATATGCAAAGTTTTCAAGTCCAAAAGCAGAAATGTTCTAGCATCTAAGGGTTGGAAGGCGGAGTTGGGGGCTTCTCCATCTGCATCTCCTCATCCGTGTCACCACCGCTATCCCTACCGGAAGGTTCACGCTGTGGAGATTCACGTGTGGAAGAGGTCGGCACTGCCATGACCACGGGAGCTGGCTCATAGAACACCCCACCACCTGGGTAGTTACCCCGAACTGATCGGATACGTGAGCGGATCTCGTCCAGATAAGGCGTCCTAATAAAGGGCTGAGCAGGCAGAGTAGGCGGAGGGTTAGCACCGCGGCCCATCACAAACAAGTTGATGGCCTTGTCTATGACAGGGAACCACCACTCGGGAGTTGGTGGCGAGTCAGCACGGATACCCAAAATTTTCCCAAGAGCATTGGAATCGATGGCGTTCAGCACCGCATCATATTCGCACAAGGCTCTCTGCTCAAGAGAAGCTTGGGTCAAGTTAAGAGTAATCTGGGTAGACTCCTTGACAAGCCATTGCAACGCTGGGGCTGCAGCAGTCAGCAACTCGGGGGTATGGGTGAATGCGATGATGGTCTCTTGCAACATGATACGCAAGAACGCGTGACCCTCCGAAGACAGAAAGTAGCGCAGCCGGTGTTGTTTGATGCCATTCTGGAAAGCCAGGTTCTCTTTCGCCATGATCTCCTGCTTGAGGGCAGCCAACTTCTCCGTATAATCCTGAGCGGCTGCTGCAAGCTCTTTCTCCTTCTCATGATTCACACGCGCTAATTCTCCCCGAACCCGAGCCAGCTCGGTATCAACGGATAACTTCTCAGCCTTCAACTTCTCGTTCTCCTCTCGCAAATGGTGAGCTTCCTCTTCAGCAGTAGTACACCGGGCCAGCGCCGCTAGAAACTCCTTATCTTTGGCCTGGACCTCGCCCTCTGCACGGAGAAGACTTCGAGCAACAGCCAAACATTCAACCCTAGCCTGCGCAGACGATATAACAAATGAACTGAGAGAATACTCATCTAAAAAAAAAAAAAAAAAAAGCCCTCTGCACGGAGAATACTCATCGCAAACAAAATAAATAAAAATAAGCCCACCGTCTCAATTGTCATCACAATGCCGTCTACCATTTGCTGGCGGCTCAAGGACTCCCGAACTTGGAGATCAGCCGGGGCAATCTGGGTGATCATTTGAGACCGACATTCTTCACCGGTCATATCTCCAAGGGCACGAGGGGCGATGCCCATTCCAAAGGACACCCCAACATCGCAAGGATGGTGAGGAGAAACAGGCATCTGAGCAGAGGAGGTGGCATCCTCTGAGTTCAGTACGACGGTCTCCGGCTGCACCACGGGCGTCGTGGTTTTCTTTTTCTTCTGCTGAGATTGCTTCTTAGTCGAAGCACTTTTCCGTTTCTTCAGAACCAGAGGATCGTTCTCTTCAATATTTTCGGTATCCTCATCGCGAAGCTAGAAGGGATCAACTAGGGGGCGCCGAGAGCTGGAAGACCCCGCGGCAATGGCCTGCGCAGCGCTGCCTACAGTCTGCGCAGCTGGAGATGGTTCAATAGCACCCGTCTGAGAGAAGTTGAAACTATCAATGACACCATGCGCCGGTGTTTTCCACGTATCCATACCTAACACAGAGCAAACAAAATGAAAAACACATCAGAAACGTAACCCAAAGAACAAAGCAGGCATTCACAAGAAAGAAGAGCAGACACAAAAGCAAAACAGGACAAGTATTAATGCTAAAACAACAAAATAAACACATTCAATACCCTCGTGAGATAGGGGATAGCGGGAGAATAAGCCCGCATCGGCCAAGACAGAGGGTTTAGTCACCAGCACCTTCACATCCAAAACTTCCTTGACCCGGGACTCGGCCAATCGCGTCAGAAGGATATGTTCAATATCAGTAACACGCGCAGAACCGGAAGCGGAGAGATGCTTAGTGCGATGCCATTGAAGTTGAGCGTCGGCGCCGATAACGTCTGGCCAAGTGCCGTTTCGGGTTTGGACAAAGAAGTATTTATCTTGAAAATCTTTGTCTAAAGAAGTCATTTTTTTCATAAAAGCCATATAACCCCCAGCCTTGGAGGTGAAGTTATAATGGGACCCTGTCCGTTTCAGAACATGGGTCTTATGGAATAAGGCAGCGCTATAAGGATAATTGTTGGCGGCGCAGACTATATGTAGCACATGGGCTCGACGAATAGAAGAAGGAGAAAGTTGAAAAAAGGAAATACCGTACAAATTACATAGTTCGATTAAAAAAGGAGAAGGAGGGATGCGCAGTCCAGCATCGACTTGATCGACCCAGATCGGAATAACATTGGGATTAATCCCCCGACGAGTATCAGGCATATCGGAAGCGGGGTTGGCTGGATTTTGGATCCGAATTTTGTAATCTGGATCACCAACATCGATACGAAGGACATCCCTTATCATCTTTATGGACCGGGCAGACAGAGTGGACTGGGGAAGTTCAGACCCTAAAGCGGCCATGGATAATGCGAAGTTCCGAACAAAGAAACAGTACGAGGCGAGAAAGGGGAAGGAAGGAAGGAGGACAAAGAAACCGCTAAAAGAAAAAAAGTAAAGTATCGCAAAACTAAAGGAAGGTGAGAAGAGGTACCTGGTTAAACCTAGCGACGGGGAAGGCGAAAAGAGGAAGGGGAACGACCGGCGGGGAAGAAAGGAGAAACTGAAACAGGGATAAAACACAGAGGAGTGAAGGAAGAAAAGAGAAGAAGAAAAAAGAGAAAGAGGACGGACATTTATAGAGGAGGCGGATTCGAAAAGACGGGAAAGAAGGGAAATCATTAGGGCTAAAAACCTAAACAAGAAACAAGGGTCCAGATCGAATCACAAAATGGCGGTTGAAAAGAGAGGGTGTAGATTGAATCTAGGGCTACGAAAAGACGTATACGGGGAATAGCAAAAGTGTCAGTCAGTAAATGACGAGACGTCATAGAAAGAGGAAAAGCCCTGCATAGACAAGAAAATATCAAAAGGCTCGATGCAATTAGCAAAAAATTCAAAACTGCTTATCCCAGAGATAGCAAGTTAGCTGCGCAGACTAATGCCTGCGCGGTCTAGAGGAAATCCGATGAGCTAGCAGCACCGATACAAATCGGCGCAGACTACGCTAGAGGAAACCTGATTCCAAACACAGTTACGAAAACTCAAAGCTCTCTTTTCATAGACTAGGGGGGGAGTAGCTGATGAGGAGTGAGGATCCCATCAGTCATCCTATCCTAGGCAAAGATAGCGGCGCCGACTCAGGGCCCTTAACACACTCGGTTCAGAAAGCATACCTGACAAGTAAGCGGTGCAGATCTAAGGCATCACAGGCTGAGAAAAGAGCTGGTCCAAACTCTAAGCACACCTGACTCGGAAGGTCGGAGTCATGTCACACAACGGTCAAAGCAAAGTAGCAGCACCGATACAAGTCGGCGCAGACTAGGCTAGAGGAAACATGATTCCAAACACAGCTACGAAAACTCAAAGCTCTCTTTTCGTAGACTAGGGGGGAGTAGCTGATGAGGAGTGAGGATCCCATCAGTCATCCTATCCTAGGCAAAGATAGCGGCGCCGACTCAGTGCCTTGAACATACTCGACTTAGGAAGCATGGATACACCACACGATCGCCGAAATAAGATAACGGCACCGACTAATGTCGGCGCAGGTTAAGAAGAAGGCTGGCTAGTTTAAACTCCAGGCCCACTTGGGTCGAAGAAGCAAGGTCATATCATAGAAAATAAATAGCGGTGCCGACTAATGCCTGCGCAGACTAGAAAAGACAGTGCAGCATGAAAGCAACACCCGGAGAAGACCCAGGGAAAGAAACAAGCCCAGAAGATTCAGCGCAGAAAAAGAATGGAAGCGACCAGCGGCGACAACTTGGAAAGAGCACGTGTTCAAACAAAAAAGCTGTAAAGTAGTTAGAAAGTTTGTTAGAGGAAAGAGAATTGTTCACGTACGCCGCATGTGGAGTACGTGAACGACGTGTAAAGACCCTTTTACCCTTCACCCTAATGTAATCCTACAAATACGCCTTATAACTCAATATATCATATACGCAATTTTACTTTAAGAATTCTCATCTGCAAGTTTTCAAGCAAACTATCTTCAACACTGCGATACAGGTTACTCCGATCTCTTTCTCCGGCTAGTTTAGATAGGCTTGAACGTTAGACTTCACCAACTGGCGCCGTCTGTGGGAAACCTGGGCTAAGGCGTGAGTTTTGAGAGGGTGTCTGAGTGTTCTTATCTGTGCTTGGGTTAGATCTGTTCATTTTGGCGTAAATCAAAGGGAAGAAGGGGTTTTCGGTACCAAGTCTGCGTTTATGCTTATATTTTTCACCATATCTGAGGGTTACGCGCAGAAGGGGACGGAATAATAAAGTGATTTATGCATAAATGTCTAACATGGTTTATTTTGCGTTTATAATTGACGAGATGTATGTTTGCTGTTTGCATCGGCAACCCCTGGGATTTTCGGGATATTGTTGGCCTCTGCCACCTTGCATGCATAAAGGGGAAATAACAGGGGAATGATACGGTTTATTCAAATGTTTTTTGGGAACTGTGCCATTTTTGAATTTTTCTTTGGGAACTGTGCTATTTTTGAATTCTTGAACTTTTCTATCCATGCCGTGCACTAATTTTACTTGCTTAATTTTGACGCGTGCCCGTTGCGGGTCGAGAGAGGTAATTTCCTTTCCGTGTTCTTGATGTTTAACTGCTTATCTTGGCTAACTTTTGTGCTTTTCCGAGAGCATTTTCTACCGGAGATGACCTTCCGTTGCGGAAATGTCCTTTACCTAAGTATGAACGACGGGAACTTTATTTCACCTTTTTCTGGGTTTATTTCCCAGAAGAGGAGGATCTTCATCTCAGAAGAACTTCAAAGAGGATTTCTATAAATTCCTTTCTATCTATGGATTTCCGTACATTTAATCAAGAATCGTTCCATGGGCCGAAGTTCGAGGGTTTTTCTGGGGCTTATCTTTATTATTGGAACACTTATAGGCCCACCTATCGCCGATATAACACAGCGACATCCGCGCAGCCCGCCTGCGCCGGTATACTTCTCCAACCTTAACTCATTATTTCTTATTTTACTGCGATACAGTGAACAGGTACTTCACAATGGCAACTCATGAACACTGCAAGGATCTAAACAAGGATTTTGAGGCCGCTGCAGGGAACACATCTACCAAACCTACTTACAACACATCGACTAAGGGAGTCGACTTGACTGGGCTTACTCCGCCGGGCTTCACTACGATCAACAACATGATCCCGGGTTCTGTACAATCTAATATGGGAACAGCTGTGCCCGCCGCGGCTACTATCGCTACAGCACCAGGGTCAGCCAATGTCCCTATCACTGACCAAGTTTTGGCTATGCTCAACTACGCGACTATTCGCTCTTTAATGGGTATTACTCAACCAGCCGCTTCACCAGAGGGAATCATAACAGCTCAGAAAGCAGCAACTGCGCCTGCGCAGGCCGGGGGAGGAGAGACAGCGATGGCCGCTCAGACAGGAATAGACAGGGGAGAAGAACATTATCTCGAGGAAGAGGAGGCTGGGAGAGTTTGAGACGGTGAATCTCAATGAAGAATGCAGCGCAATCTTGTAGAGGAAGTTGCCGGCGAAGGTCAAAGATCCGGGTAGCTTCACACTTTCCTGCATTATTGGAGGCCAGCAATTCAGAAGGTCACTCTACGACTTGGGGGTGATGCGTCTTCGACTTTGGGGCCATTTGGCCCTATTTTTTCTCTTTATTTGTGTCAGTACAGGTCTGTCCGGGGGAAAAATGAAGTTGTGAAGGAAGGAAGGTCAGTAGAGCGGAAACGGAAGAAATGCGGTCAGAATGGGCATTACCGAGCCCAGATTGCTAAGTCATGTTTACCAGCATGGAGCTTCGGCCAACAAGTACCTCTGCAATTCAACTTGGGGAATGGGAACCTGGAGCGACCACCTGGTATGAGCCATACCGATAAGAGCAGTCCATCTGATCGTTACCAGGAGAAGCAGACAGCCAGAGCCATAAAAGGAAGGTCAATCTCGGAGATCTCGAAGAAACTGGAAGGATCGAAAGAATGGGAAAGGTTGACTAAGCTTGCAGTTGGACGCCATCTTCAATCGGATCAATCAAAGATTGAGCTAATTAAGGAAAGAAGATCCCGGCGAAGATTTGGAACCGGCGCGGCTAGGGTTAGGCCTCTACCATCCAGCAGTATAAAAGACAAACGGTGTGCAGCGTGCACAAGTTCTTGGCACCTTGAAACTTTTATTTTACTTTAGTTATCATTTAAGTTCGCCGCGTGTGGCATCCAAAACAATTTACATTTCCGTGCTTTTCCCTATTCCGTTGTTTTTCTACTTTTGAACAAGTTCGAAGGCTTGAAGCCTAGGTACTATTTTATCTATTCTAGTATTTCTTTTCATTCTATCATGTGTTTAATCACTTTTGCATTTATGAATTGTGTTATGTGTGTGTAATCCCCTTTGGTGAGGTGTGAGGGGTGGAAATAATTGTTGTTAACATGTAAACATTCATGAGGCACTTGTTCTTTCGGTTGAAACTCGTGGTTCCGGAAGGATCTGTTCGAAACCATGGGCAGTAGGGGCCTAACGGGTGATCTCCGTTCGGTAAAACGCTGTCCATGTTAAGCAAAGGCCAGGGTATACCAAGGCACAACAATCGGTATGCCCAAGACCGAGTAGCTGAGCAGCGTCAACAAAAGGCGTTGTAGATCCAGAAGGTGGGGAAAGGGTTGATGGGATACACTGCCCTTCCTCAGTCTTGGGCTTCTCTAGAGACTATCCATCAACTGTGACGAGGCATAAAGCCATGGTTATCAAACGAGGAAAGTAATCTCGGCGCCGTAGCATGTCTATGACTGGTCGGCTGACAAAGCCGGAAATAGTTGAGTCCAGGAGGCATGTGTCACTAAAAGCGTGGAGTTGGGGACCTCGGGAGAGAAGGTTGGTGAGAGCCATATTTGGTGAGTAATGGGTATGGCTACTATCTAAGGAGAAGTGAAGCACTGCCTTGTGACCGGGGATTGTGTGACCTTCGGACCAAGTGACCACAATGAAATCAACCATCCTATATGTGAAGTGTAACCCCTTGAAACGCCCCAATGTCTTTGGGCCACGCCTTGGGCTTGCATGGATAATAGACGGATCATCAGTGTGCCTATGACCGAAACGAACGTTAACAACAGTTATGACCTAACCGAATAACCTCACCCCTTTGTTATTATTGATCTTGTTTATTTCTTGTGCAGCGTATACAGATTGAGAATTGTGACACCTCAGTTTGTCGTTGGAGAACAAAGTGGTTCCTCACTCCCTGTGGGATTCGACCCTACACTTACCACTAAGGCTAAGTTCTTATTGTGAGAAGTAGGAGCGTGTATTGTCTGTACTGGGCATACATAGGTATTTTGTCCGCACCGCACGACGGGTGTGTGTCAAAATTGGCGCCGTTGCCGGGGAGTGACGCGCAACAATTTTGTTCTCTCCTCATTCCATCTTCCGCTACTGGTGTATGCGTGGAACTCGTAGAGCTGTAAGAGCATTGGTGTTTGACCCCGATATTGATCGTACAGGAAGACGGCTGCGCGCAGAAGCACGAATAGCGAGATGCGAAGCTATGACAGAAGTCGATCAAGCAGATGCCGTACCGGAGCAGACCCTCAGACAGTTGGCATACCCAACTAACCTCAACTTGAGGCCGAACGGAATCACCTTACCCGCAAATCCGTTCGCGCCTCGTCGGTATGACATGAAGCCCTCATTGCTTCAGATGTTACCGAAGTTCAATGGATATCAAGGAGATGACCCTCATACTCATCTCCAAGATTTTGAGATGACAATCATGCACCAATCAAATGATGAGCAGCAAGAGTATGTAAAGTTGATACTCTTCCCTTTTACCTTGGTGGACAATGCAAGAAGATGGCTGTATGACCTACCCGAGGGCAGTGTTACTACATGGGCACAACTGCAACAGGCTTTCTTAGAAGAATTCTTCCCAGCAGCACGAGTGGAGCGGATGCGATGGGATATTCGCAGCATCAGGCAAGATGGGCTAGAATCCTTCTATGAATACTGGACGAGATTCAAGAGAATGTTAAGCAATTGCCCCCATCACCAAATCTCTCCAAAAGATCAGGTGGAGAGCTTTGTAAAGGGCATGCGGAGGAACGATCGCAGTCTGGTCCTAGCAGCTTGTAATGGATCACTGATGAACAAAACTCCGTTGGAGATCTTCCAACTATTGGGCACCATGGCAGAAGAATCACGTGATGAAGGGCATGAAAGAAATCTGGAGAAACCAAGGAAGGCTGAAGAGAAGGAGGAGATGTCTAAATTGGAAAAGACGATGGAGAAGAGCATGAACGAACTCAAGGAACTTCTTTCGGGCTTGACTATACCGAAGAAGATTCGCCAGTGTGGCCTTTGCGATGCCACTGGACATCAATCTGAAAATTGTCCAAATTTTGGTGAGGATATTGTTGATGTCAATGCCATTGGAGGACATGATGGGAATCCACGGAAGTACGATCCTTATGCAAATACTTACAATCCTGGGTGGAGGGATCACCCCAACTTTCGGTGGAAGCAAGATGGTCAGCCCCAACAGCAGAACAATATGGGCGCACCAGTTAGGACCACCTCAACATCACAACCAGAACCAGCAACAACCCCCTTACCAACCACCACATCGGAGAGCACCTTGGGAAGAAGCAATTGAAAGCATGGCTAAGGAGAGCGAGAAGTTTCGCAATGAAATTCGTGCAGGCATGAACCAAACTAACCAGCAAATTAGTCATTTGACTAAGGCAGTGGCCAAACTAGAGGAGAACGCTGGTAAACTCCCAGCCATGGGAATCAACCCCAGAGAGCATGCCCAAGTGGTGCTAACTGAGTTTCCTGAGGGAGAGGAAAAGGAGGAAGAATTGTTAGCAGAAGCTGAATTGCTTCGAGGAGGCTGGAATAAAAACGGGAAGGGTCCAACTGATGAACAAGCTAGAGGTAGCAATCCAACCGAGGCACCCTACCCGGGACGCCTGAAACAGCAAGCTAGAGAGAAAGAAGCAAGTGAAATGATGAAGATGTTTCAAAAGGTTGAGTTGAGCATACCTTTACTCGATGCTATCAGGCAAATCCCCAAATATGCCAAATTCTTGAAAGACCTTTGTTCAAGAAAAGTCAAAATGGAGGAAGAGGTCCGCTACGTGATGGGAGAAAGTGTTTCGGCGGTGATCCAACGGAAGCTACCCACTAAGCGAAAAGATCCGGGGATGTTCACCATTCCATGCAACATAGGAGGAACAAATATGGATAAGGGAATGATGGATCTGGGAGCCTCCATTAATGTGATGCCATTGGCTGTATACAAAAGACTGAATATTGGCGAGATGAGGAACACCCGTGTGGTCATACAGTTGGCTGACAGGTCCAACGCTTACCCTGAAGAAGTAGTGGAAGACGTGCTGATCAAGGTTGGGGATTTGATTTTCCCAGCAGACTTCTATGTTCTAGATACCGGACCTGAAACTGGAGAGAATGCCATACTATTGGGGAGGCCGTTCATGATGACCGCCGGAACCAAGATCGATATGAAAACCAGAATCTTGACATGCGAGTTCGACGGAGTTCAAGTGGAATTCAACATCTATGAGACCATGAAGAGGAAACAAGCAATGGAGACGGTGGACATGGTCGATGTATTTGAACCCTTGGTGCAAGAACAAGGAATTACTTTCGGTTCCAGGGATACCATAGAAAAGGTGATTCAGTATGGTCTGACTGATCGGGATGCCAAACATATGGAGGACGAGGAAATGAAGGAAGCCATCATGGAGCTCTACTCTCTCCGAGAGAGCACCTTAGAAGCCGAGGTGGAGGTAGATCAGAAGATCAAGGAATTGATACAGGAGGTCTATCTAGCTGGGGGAACAGAGACAAGCAAATCGGAGTTGTTGGCTCAGTATGGGCAGAACGAGAAGCTGCTACCTTCAATCCAGAAAGCACCCGTTTTGGAGCTCAAGCAATTACCTAAGCATTTACAATATGCTTATCTGGGACCAGAAGAGACGCTACCAGTTATCATCAGTTCTGATCTAACTGTCGTGCAGCAAGAGCGATTGGTCCGAGTATTACGAGAGAATAGGGAAGCCATCGGTTGGACCTTAGCTGATATCAAAGGCATCAGTCCCACGGAGTGCATGCATCACATATACCTAGAAGAATGAGCCAAACCCGTTCGAGATTCTCAAAGAAAGATGAACCCGGTCATGAAAGAGGTGGTACTAAAGGAAATTCTTAAGCTATTGGAATTGGGAATCATCTATCCCATATCTGATAGCCAGTGGGTGAGCCCAGTCCATGTCGTACCGAAGAAATCAGGGATACAGGTTGTGGAGAACGATCAAGGCGAGCTTGTGCCCACCCGATTGCAAACTGGATGGAGAGTTTGCATTGACTATCAGAAGCTGAACGATGCTACCAGAAAGGACCACTTCCCATTACCCTTTATCGACCAGATGTTGGAGAGACTAGCCGGTAATGCCTATTACTGTTTTTTAGACGGATATTCTGGATACATGCAAATTTTTGTGGCACATGAAGACCAGGAGAAAACTACTTTCACCTGCGTATTTGGAACATTTGCATACCGGAGAATGTCGTTCGGACTCTGCAACACACCGGGAACTTTTCAACGGTGTATGATGAGCATCTTCTCCGACCTATTGGAGAATTGCATTGAAGTATTCATGGATGACTTCACCGTATATGGTAGCTCTTTCGACACATGTTTGAAGCATCTAGAGCTTGTCTTGAAAAGATGTGTGGAGAAAAGCCTGGTCCTTAATTATGAAAAATGCCATTTTATGGTAAGGGAAGGAATAGTGCTTGGGCACGTGATTTCAGAAAGGGGGATTGAAGTGGACAAGGCGAAAGTCGATTCCATCGCCAAATTGGCCTACCCGACGACCGTAAAGCACATACGGGCATTCCTAGGTCATGCAGGCTTCTACCGGCGATTTATCAAAGATTTTGCCAAGATTGCCCAGTCCATGACCAAACTTCTTCAACAAGATGTGCCGTTTGAGTTTGATGATGATTGTAAGGAGGCATTCACAATTTTAAGAAACAAGTTGGTGTCAGCTCCCATTATTCAACCACCGGTGTGGGACATACCGTTCGAGATCATGTGCGATGCCAGCAACCACGCCGTTGGAGCAGTACTGGGACAGAAGAAAGGCAAGGAGAGTTGCGTGATCCACTACGCATCCAAAACACTGAATCCCGCACAGTGCAGCTATACCACTATTGAGAAAGAACTCTTGGCGGTGGTATTTGCCATAGAGAAGTTTCGTTCCTACCTTTTGGGAACGAAGGCGGTGGTCTACACGGATCATGCCACGTTGAAGTACTTGATGGCCAAGAAGGAATCCAAACCTCTACTCATCAGGTGGATTTTGCTACTACAAGAGTTCAATATAGAGATAAGGGATAAGAAAGGAGCTGCGAACCTCGTAGCAGACCATTTGAGCAGGTTGCAACTGGAAGAAGATGACGGTATGCCCATTACTGATACCTTTCCAGACGAGAGACTATATTCCATGAGCATCCTGGAGGAGGAAGAAGAACTATATGCTCTAACCAAGCAGGAGCCCTGGTATGCGGATATAGCTAACTATCTGATTACTAAGGAGTTACCCTCAGGATTGACCAGATTCGAACAACGGAAGTTACTCATGAAAGCACGATACTATCACTGGGAGGATCCATATCTCTGGAAGACTGGAGCAGATCAAGTCATACGGAGATGCATACCCGAGGATGAGCATGCCCAAATTTTGGACATGTGTCATGGAACAGCAAATAGGGGACATTTTGGAGAAAAGCGCACGGCCCACAGAATTTTGGAGAGTGGATTCTATTGGCCCACCACATTTGCGGATGCAAGGAAATGGGTACAGAGCTGCCCGAAGTGCCAGATGACTGGAGGAATTACCGCAAGGGATGAAATGCCACAAGTTCCAATCATGCCGGTCAAAATTTTTGACGTATGGGGGATTGACTTTATGGGACCCTTCCCAAAGTCAAAGAACTACGAATACATTCTGGTGGCAGTGGATTACGTATCAAAGTGGGTTGAAGCCAAGGCAACCGCAAGCAATGATGCCCATACCGTGGCGGGTTTCCTGAAGGAGCAAGTTTTCGGGAGATATGGTATACCCAAAATTCTAATCAGTGACCAAGGGTCTCACTTCTGCAATGCCATTATCAGATCGTTAACCAAGAAGATGGGGGTGACACACAAGGTCACCACAGCATATCACCCCCAAGCAAATGGCCAAGCCGAGATTTCCAATAGGGAGATAAAGAGCATCCTGGAAAAGGTGGTGCACCCCAACCGTAAGGACTGGAGAGACCATTTGGGAGATGCATTATGGGCATACAGAACTACTTTCAAGACACCAATTGGAATGTCCCCGTTCCGTTTACTTTATGGGAAAAGATGTCATTTGCCTGTGGAGATCGAACATAAGGCGTACTGGGCAATTAAGCAAATTAATCTCAGTATGACCCTAGCTGGAGAAGCAAGAAAGTTGCAGCTGAGTGAGTTGGAAGAACTTCGGTTGGAAGCTTACGACAATGCGGTGCTCTATAAGGAGTGAACCAGAAGGATCCATGATGCCAAGATCAGGAAGAAGGAATTCGTGGTAGGGCAAAAAGTCCTACTCTTCAATTCACGCTTCAAGATGATGGCTGGAAAACTTCGCTCAAAATGGTCAGGACCATTCGTGATCAAAGAAATCTTTTCGAACGGGAGCATTGAAGTATATGATCACAATGGAGTTGATACGTTCGTGGTGAATGGGCACCGCCTTAAGCCCTATCACGAGCTTGCTGAAGTAGAAAAGGAGAAGGAGGAATGCCACCTTCTCGACCCTAAGTACGAGTGCAGAGTAAAGGAAGGTCGAGCTCAAGACGGGAAACAAGAGCGCTTGCTGGGAGGCAACCCAGTGTGGTTACTTCGGTATGGTCTATACCGAATTTTCTTTTCTTTTGTTTTTGTTTGGATGCACTAACACGCAGGTAAGTCGGGCCGAGATAATTTGGAAAGAGGCCCAGAGGTTGATCCGAGCCCACTTTGCGTTGCAAAGTGTGTAGGTGGAGAGCTAGGGATTGGAACGGTCTGGGAGAGGGCTTACGAAGGGAAATGACGTGAGTGTGTCAGAGGCAGGCGGCGATGTGACTGCAACTCTTCGGTTTCTGCAGAAATTTAAATTTCAAATTTTGGCCATGATTTTTATTTCCTTAAAAATTCTTTTTCTGCCATAACCGTCACACTTACCATATTCAAAGCCTCAACCCACGATTTTCTTCCCCACAAACCCTAACCTCCGAAAACTGCTACACCACGATCACCACTCGCCTCAAACCCTAAATTCCCATAATTACCGATCACCCTTCTTAAAGACCAACCTTGCTTCCGAAAAACACCACAATTCCAAAACTTCCGCACAAATCCTAAGTCTTTTGAAGCTCTGCAAATCACAATGGCAAAGACCAAAGGAGCAGGCTCCGGAAATACCCAACCACCAAAGAAGAAAAGCACCAAACTCCCACCTTCAAAGCGTACCACAAGGCGAACCGCTTCGGAGGAGACCTCCACCAAAATTACTGAAGATCATTTACTGGAGATTCATCCTGAAGACAAGGGGCGTGCCGAAATCATCCAACAGAAGGAACAAGAAGTAGCAAGAGCGGCCGCCGAATCGACGCAACCGGAAGAAGGGGAGCCTGAGCTCACCCCTCCTGTGAAAAAATCAAAGAAGGCTCAAGCAAGCAAAGCAACTCCGGCGCGATCCATTGTCGCACCACCACCTGTTCAAGCTCAACTGCAACCACAAATCCCGGAATCCTCCATGCAGGAAGGAAGAACAGCTTCCGAAGATACGGGGGAGGAGAAGGAAGAACAAGAGAAAGCGGAGGAGGAGAAGAGCGAAGAAGAAAAGGTGGATGAGGAGGAGGCTGATGAAGCGGAGGAAGTTGAGGAAATTCAGGAGAAGGAAGTGGAAATCCCAACACCCCAGAGCAAGAGACCTGGAGTAAAAAGGAAGCTAGATGTTGCGAAACCCCCACTACCAGTCAAGGCCAAACCGGCACCGGCAGGCAGTAAGACCCGAACAAAAGCTGAACAGAGTAAGAAACCAAGGAAACCCACTGCAGCCGAAAAAGGGAAGGCCAAGGAGATGGAGGAGCCGATGGAGGTAGACCTAGAGAGAACCGAGACGGTTAAAAGCTCCAACTCGGAGGATGTTATCGCCCCAGCTAAGCCGGTGACGAGCACAATCACCTCAAAACCCAAGGGCGTCAAGCGCAAAGGAATTGTGCGACCCAGCACCATGGAGACGGTCATACCAAGAGACAGTCAGAGGTATGCCGTTTTGCAGAAACGGGAGATAACCCTTTGGTACTTTCTGATGACTGAAGTGTTGGAGGATCTCGGGATAAAAGAACGTGTGGAGGGATATTTCGAGAGCATTGGTTGGGGGAAGATTTTAAAGTGGAATGTGTTGGCGTTCAAAAGCTTGTCGGAAGAGTTCATGAGCACGGTGGAATTCAAGCCAAAGGGAAATTACTCGATTGAAACACCAGGCACCCTCCGCTTCCAATTGCGGGGGAAGATGTTCCCGCTGTCCATCAACGATTTGAACATCCACCTGAAGGTAATCGAGGACAAGGAGGTGTACGATGATGAGTACAAGCAAGCCGAGACCATGGCCCCACCGGAATGGCGCAATCAGATTGATCAGTACTGGTCCCAACTCTCAACGGGGACCAAATATGTGAAGAATATCAGCAAATCCAACGAACTCCGCGACCCAGCTCTGCAGATTTGCCATTGTTGGTTGGCCTATAACATTTATGGCCGGATTGAGGGGTCGAACGTCGTCACGCAGCAGGAGCTCTTTGTGCTCTGGTGCATGGTGGAGAGAAAGAGGGTGAATTTTGGGTTCACCGCTGCAGTGCAATTTCAGTATGGGGTAACCCATACCAACAAGTATCTCTCCTTATGCCCGCTGGTGACCCTCCTGGCGACAAAGCTTGTAGGTTTCAACGAGAAAGCCCCGGATGAAGCAACCGTGGCAGAAACCCGACTTTTTGATATCGGGCGACTTGTGAGGTGGCGGATCGTTGAGACGGATGACGGTGGTAACTACCGTTTGGTCCAACCAGAAGGCAGCTCAGTTCGACCTGAACCAAAGGTTGCGCAGGAACAGGGAACTTCTCGCCCAGTCAGTGGCGAGATTATTAAGCTAACAATCGAACTGAAGGAAGTCAAGGATGAGCTGGTGATGTTGGGAGGAGAAGTGGCCACGCTGAGGGATACTGTGGAAGAAGGATTCAAAGCGGTGGAAGCTTGTTTTAAAGAAATCAAGGAGATGCTGAGCACGGAGGCGAGATCCTCCGACCAAAACGACTAAGTTTTTTTCCCCTGAACTCGTAGATTAGGTTTTATTTTATCTTTTGCTTTTTCTTGTTTTAGCGTCTGTTTTATCTGTGTTCGAGTCGAGTCTACTTGCATTGTTTGATGGTGAAAGATTGTGCATGCTGAATTCTGTCTTGGTATGATTGGTGGATTGAGTATGAAATGCATGATGGTAGTTGTGAGGATACTGAAAATACCCCACCGGTGAGATCAGGGCCAAATTGAAAAGAATGCATGTTTATGTGAGAATTTGCTGTGACTAGGAAATCTTGACTTTGTTTGAGTACTCATTTTTGCTAGTACATGACTTGTGTGATTTGGGCACGATTCTTTGACTTAGGGCCGCCCCAGATTGTTCTTTGATATGTAATGTGAAAAATAATCCCTTGTATGCCAACTTGAGCCGAATTCATTCTTTCTTGAGCTTTGTTAATACTATATCTAGGAGAAAGAATTTATGAAGTGAATGAAATGGTGAACAGGGAATTATAAGAAAGAAAGAAATCTGGGCACACAAAAAAAAATTTGGTGAATAAAAATGATAACCCACAAAGAGAATCAAAGAAAAATTAACCCCATTGAAAGCGGGGAAATTAAGGTTTGGCTGCAGCTGTACTGAATGTGTATACTGAGTAAGGGTGATACTGAAATTAGCCACTGGACCATATATCCCTCACCTTAGCTCCGTATGCCACATTACAACCCAACAAAGACCCTTTGATGAGTCATACTAGTGTGCTTAACTTGTAGTCTTCAATCGAACTCTTAGAGGAACTAGCACAGCAAATTATGAGTGTAAACACTTAACCCGGTGCTTGAGCGAGAAGAGAGACTACCATCACATTTTATGCATGATCATTACTCTGGTTTGTGGTCTGATTGAACTGAATGATGCATGTTGGTATGATCTGATCCTGAAATCTGTGCAAGTTTCGTGTCTCTTAGTTTTATTCCTTTTCCTTCAAACTTTTCGTCCGTGTCTTCTATAAATCCACCTACATACTTGAGGGCAAGTATGCTTTAAGTATGTAGGTGTGATGCGTCTTCGACTTTGGGGCCATTTGGCCCTATTTTTTCTCTTTATTTGTGTCAGTACAGGTCTGTCCGGGGGAAAAACGAAGTTGTGAAGGAAGGAAGGTCAGTAGAGCGGAAACGGAAGAAATGCGGTCAGAATGGGCATTACCGAGCCCAGATTGCTAAGTCATGTTTACCAGCATGGAGCTTCGGCCAACAAGTACCTCTCCAATTCAACTTGGGGCATGGGAACCTGGAGCGACCACCTGGTATGAGCCATACCGATAAGAGCAGTCCATCTGATCGTTACCAGGAGAAGCAGACAGCCAGAGCCATAAAAGGAAGGTCAATCTCGGAGATCTCGAAGAAATTGGAAGGATCGAAAGAATGGGAAAGGTTGACTAAGCTTGCAGCTGGACGCCATCTTCAATCGGATCAATCAAAGATTGAGCTAATTAAGGAAAGAAGATCCCGGCGAAGATTTAGAACCGGCGCGGCTAGGGTTAGGCCTCTACCATCCGGCAGTATAAAAGACAAACGGTGTGCAGCGTGCACAAGTTCTTGGCACCTTGAAACTTTTATTTTACTTTAGTTATCATTTAAGTTCGCCGCGTGTGGCATCCAAAACAATTTACATTTCCGTGCTTTTCCCTATTCCGTTGTTTTTCTACTTTTGAACAAGTTCGAAGGCTTGAAGCCTAGGTACTATTTTATCTATTCCAGTATTTCTTTTCATTCTATCATGTGTTTAATCACTTTTGCATTTATGAATTATGTTATGTGTGAGTAATCCCCTTTGGTGAGGTTTTAGGGGTGGAAATAATTGTTGTTAACATGTAAACATCCGTGAGGCACTTGTTCTTTTGGTTGAAACTCGTGGTTTCGGAAGGATCTGTTCGAAACCATGGGCAGTAGGGGCCTAACGGGTGATCTCCGTTCGGTAAAACACTGACCATGTTAAGCAAAGGCCAGGGTATACCAAGGCACAACAATCGGTATGCCCAAGACCGAGTAGCTGAGCAGCGTCAACAAAAGGCGTTGTATATCCAGAAGGTGGGGAAAGGGTTGATGGGATACACTGCCCTTCCTCAGTCTTGGGCTTCTCTAGAGACTATCCATCAACTGTGACGAGGCATAAAGCCATGGTTATCAAACGAGGAAAGCAATCTCGACGCTGTAGCATGTCTATGACTGGTCGGCTGACAAAGCCGGAAATAGTTGAGTCCAGGAGGCATGTGTCACTAAAAGCGTGGAGTTGGGGACCTCGGGAGAGAAGGTTGGTGAGGGCCATACTTGGTGAGTAACGGGTATGGCTACTATCTAAGGAGAAGTGAAGCACTGCCTTGTGACCGGGGATTGTGTGACCTTCGGACCAAGTGACCACAATGAGATCAACCATCCTATATGTGAAGTGTAACCCCTTGAAATGCCCCAATGTCTTTGGGCCACGCCTTGGGCTTGCATGGATAATAGACGGATCATCAGTGTGCCTATGACCGAAACGAACGTTAACAACAGTTATGACCTAACCGAATAACCTCACCCCTTTGTTATTATTGATCTTGTTTATTTCTTGTGCAGCGTATACAGATTGAGAATTGTGACACCTCAGTTTGTCGTCGGAGAACAAAGTGGTTCCTCACTCTCTGTGAGATTCGACCCTACACTTACCACTAAGGCTAAGTTCTTATTGTGAGAAGTAGGAGCGTGTATTTTCTGTACTGGGCATACACAGGTATTTTGTCCGCACCGCACGACGGGTGTGTGTCAGGGGGCAAGCATCAATTTCATGCCGTTATCTGTTTTCAAGCAGCTGGCGATTGGAGAGTTGAAGCCGACATCTATGAGGCTACAGATGGCGGACAGATCGGTTACCTATCCGCGTGGAATTGTGGAGAATGTGCTTGTGAAGGTGGGGGATTTTATTTTCCCTGCAGATTTTGTGGTTCTAGACATTGAGGACGACAATAAAATCCCGCTGATTTTGGGGCGCCCGTTCCTTGCAACGGGAAGAGCTTTGATTGATGTGGAGAAAGGAGAGCTCACGTTGAGAGTTCATGAGGAAAGCCAAACATTTCATGTCTATGAACCATGCCACATCCAAGAAGATGAAGTGCCCAAGAAAGCTAAAGATCCGGGCAAGGTAAGTGTTGATATTTTTAATATTTTTGATACGAATCATTTTTCTTGGCAAGACCCAGGTGATCGAAAGTGGAAAGGAGGCATTTTGGATAGCAAGAGTGGAGTAGGGAGCAGCTGTTCGCAGCACTGCTTGTACCAGCCTCCTTGATGAGTTTGCTGTTATGTCGAGCTAACGACGTTAAAAATAACGCTTATTGGGAGGCAACCCAATCTTGGTTAGTTCGTTTCTGTTCGTTTGTTAGTTGTTTTTGTGCCCCACAAATCTTTTTCAAACTTATTATCCTTAGTGGTGAATAAGTTTGGGGGGATGTGTCTTTGTGGGTGCACTTTTCTTTTTGTTTTTCTTGTTTGTTTTGTCGTTGAGTTTCCTTAGTCTTGCTTTGGTGGTTTCTTCGTGATGTACCTTGATGATGATGCGAGTTGTGTAGAGTCTTGTTGGATAACTGGCTTATGATGATTTCTGTTTAAAACTTGTGAAATTGCATGCATTTGTGTTGATATTGTTGTGATTGAGCATGATTGATGAACGATAAGCGTGGTCTCTATGTGTTTGCAATCAATGAAATAAGCTGTGAGATTTGAACCTTGACTGTCATTATTTTTACAGTCTTATTTCTTATTCTTGAGTGATTGTTCGAGCATGCATGTGTCTCACTAGAACTTGTCTTGGTTTCTCCCTTGAGAACATTAAAAGTCACAACAAACAGCAAAGTTAGATCATTAAAGTTAGTTCGAATAGTTTTGTTTAATCCTTTTTTCTTCAAATCAAGAGGTTATCCATTGATTTTGTCACATCTTTGATAGGGATATGAGAGGGTGGAAAGGACAGTGATTTAGAGACACTATTGGGGGAGATTCAATCATGGGTGCATGGTTTTCTCATCAACGAGAAAAAGGAAACACTTTTACCCACATTTGTTCAATCATAAAGGATAACATAATGTTCTATCATTCTAAGATATTTACACATGAGACATTTTTCCTTTTACCCACCTTTGTTCAATCATAAAGGATAAAATAAAGCTCTATCATTACAAGAATAATCATTTGAATTCTAAGATATTTTACCCGAGACAATAATACTTAATCTATGCTTCACGTAACATTTGATTCCTGTTTTAACTATTCTTATCTCCTATCTGATTGTGTTCATGATTGCATATGTATGTTCTTTATCTCTGTATAAGTAGATTATATGGTGTGTTGTAGATCACAGAAGACCATATAATTGGAATAACCTTAAGAGATATAATATGATCACAGCCGAAATAACTCTAGGACAAGTTATTGGTTTAGGCTGCAGTATAGATGGAAGTAGTTTGTCTTGGCTACTTGTCTATACTGGTACGTCATACGTATTGATAGGACCACAGTTTGAGATGTATTCTTCTATCTGACTTAAGTGAAGAATCAAGATCTCGGTGACTTATAAATCTTAATACTAATAAGTATTCAGATATATATGTTAACTCGTATATCACTTTGACTTACTATGGGTGAAAGTTATATACTAACTCGAGTACTCTGTATCTTGGGTGATAGCGGTTAATATATGATATTTGATTATCTGTATTAGTACCCGTATCCGGTATAGGATAATGACATCCCCTTAAGGAGCTCAATAAGGTTTATTAGGCTAAACCCTGCAGGTTGATTAAGTTCAGGCGTAATAATAAAGTTTGAGTGGTACTGCTTAAGGAATTATTAAGAGATTAATTAATTTAAGCTGTCAGAGCTCTAATTAAGTAATGGATGTTGGATATTTTAAATATGGAGATTTAATAAGTCTAAATACAAGCCCCGACTCATCACCGGCAATAAAGGGGTAAGTCAGTATCGGTTCTCTAGTGGAATGAACTGATATTTATAAATTAATTATGGTCTGGGCTGACCATAGATAAATTAATTTATTTGAGGCCCATCTTTATTCCTTGTATCTGGTCCTTGGGCTGGCCCAATGTCTCCTAGCCCTAGAAGAGACAGAAATCGTCCCCCTCACTAAAGTAGCGCCCCCTACGTATTTTATTTATTATAAAATACAGCTGTCAGCTCTCAGGAAAACACACTGATAAAAATTAGGGTTTTGAGAGCAGAGTGGGGCGCAGGAAACGTGAGTGGTCATTCTGTCTTGGGAATTTCCATAGCTCGTTGTCCATCCAACGTTGGGAATTAAGCGGGATACAGTCGAGAAGATTAGAACTGGAGTCAGATTCTTTCGACGCGATCATCAACAGCTTGTGCATCCGATTCTCAAGTAAGTTTTCCTAACACCTATGTGCAGCTGTTAAATTCATAGGAGCATGTTAGGATTTAAACGTTGTATGATGAATTAATAATAATCCAAGAAACGATCATCGGGCAAACGGAGCATTAATTCAGTTTAATATTCCTTCAGACAATACTTGAAATAACTTCAATTCAAAGATTTTGTCATGAAATAACTTGTTCAATTGTAATATGAAACTCATTTGATATATATGAAAGTAATGCCCACCTAACAGCACTCCTGCTGTGGTGCCTCAGCTCTCAATCTAGTTACTGCTCGCGCGCTTGACCTTTATTGCGGGAAATTTAAATAAGACATTTGCTTGAAGAGAATCCTCGATTAATGAGAATGCGAAAATAAATATGCATGATTCATTATTCCGACTTAATAGTCCGGGAAATTCTACTATAAATCCTAACTCTCGGCTTATATAAAATAAATAACTTAAAATGCTCGTCGCATGAGGTCGGATAATAACTATAATTAATCCGCCTATCTAGAGTGTTCTAAACCACTCGGTACTTTAATATACATCACTGATGAGGACTGCAAAACCCAACGGCGCTGTGCTTAGCAATACGGGGACACTTTACCTAATACGAAGAGCCTGCGTAGTCAAAGATACTCGAAACTCCCGCTCAACTTAAAGAACCTGAAGCTCTGTACAGCAGCACTGCTATAGTGCAGCACTGCCAGAGCGCTGCGCTACCAGAGCGCAGCTCTACCAGAGTGCAGCGCTTCCAGCGTGCAGTTCTGCCAGAGTGCAGCGCTTCCTGGGTGCAGCTCTACCAGAGTGCAGCTCTGCCAGAGTGCAGTGCTGCCAGAGTGCAGCGCTTCCAAGGTGCAGCTCTGACAGAGTGCAGCTCTGCCAGAGTGCAGCACTTCCAGGGTGCAGCTCTGCCAGAGTGCAGTGCTGCCAGAGTGCAGCGCTTCCAGGGTGCAGCTCTGCCAGAGTGCAGCGCTTCCAGGGTGCAGCTCTGCCAGAGTGCAATGCTGCTAGAGTGCAGCTCTGCCAGAGTGCAGTGCTTCTAGGGTGCAGCTCTGCCAGAGTGCAGCGCTGCCAATGTGCAACCACTACAAGAAAAATGCTAATAGACAACATGCGAAGCTTGTCATCTATTTGAAAATCGCATGTCATGTATGTGGGTGTAGTCTACTTGAGGGCGCTAATAGACAACATGCGCATGCTCGTTGTCTATCAGCTAATAGACAACATGCGCATGCGCGTTGTCTATCAGCTAATAGACAACATGCGCATGCACATCGTCTATTAGCCGCGCACGTTGTCTATCAGCTAATAGACGACGTGCATGCGTATGTTGTCTATTAGCTGATAGACAACGCGCATTACGCATGTTGTCTATTAGCTGATAAACAACGCACATGCGTACGTCGTCTATTCGTTGAATTTTTTAATTTTTTATTTTAATTTTGCAATTATACTTAAATTTTCTATTTTTCAAATAAATATTTTATGAAATCTAAAAATTCATAATAAATAATTTAAAATATATACACAAATAATAAAAATGTCATTCATTAGTTTCAAAGTTAATTATCATCCTACATTGAAAAAGTATTCATCATACAAACATCGTACATCAAATCCAAAAAAATATTGTTGATCATAATACATGTGAGTAAAAAATGAGGTTACTTGAGTGTCAAAGTTACACCATCTGCATGATCAAAATATGAATGTATTAGTTTATAAACTTTAGATCTAAAAAATATTAAAGAATTAACTTTGTATCAAACTTACCATCATCAATCATCAATCGAACTTAGAAACTCTGCCCACTCTATCCTCATTTCATCAATCTATTTTCTGGTTATTCACATGGAAACGATAGGCAAATCCAAAACCAAAGTAAATAAACAATAGAGATAGATGAAAATAATGCACATCTGCCTAAATCAATAACTCAACTGCCAACATTTTGTGTTTGGAACTACACAGCTAGTGAGATCACAGTCACAATAAGAAGCAGCAGCAAACATGCATCCAACAACAAATCACAATCTAACTTAAACACAATAGCAAGAGACAGCTTCATACCAAACACTGCGTTTAACCATGTTTAACTACTAAGCCTATCACTAACAGAAAGATTCTCCTATCAACTTCACCAAAAAAATTAGCATGGTTTCGCATATATATCACAATGAAGCCAAACAAAATGAATAGCAGCAGCAAAGTGGAATGGAGTGCTTTCTACTTCTGCACTTCCAAAACATTACTACTATAGTGATTAGTTGATACACAAACACATTCAAAACTAAACAAATTACCAAAACTAAACTTATTGTTGCACCTGCACTCGTCGTCTACCCTACGATTTACCAATTTACCAAACAACTACTCACGTGCTTTTATTACTATTTTCTTTTCAAAGATATGTATTTTTAAGCTTATTTTAGTACTTATCTTGTATATAGACGCCAAAAATTTGAAGACCTATAAATCAATTGGACAGCATGTTTCTCTATACCTCGTTTATCTTCGTTGTTGACCACTCTCTGGTGACAGTCATCTGCGTGACCTCATTACGTGATGGCATGCAAGTGATCATAAGACCCCCCCCATCTTGATGGCTTTCTTCTTCTGATACAGGGTCGATGAGAAGATTCTTCCCGATACATGACTGTGCATTGACATGTAAAATGGTAAAATATGATGAATGAAAAGCATATCGTGTAAATTTGACATTTGTATCTGATATACATATTTGAGATTATTTTATCTTATATAACTAGTAAGAAAGCCACAATCATAATTACATACATTTGAAGGAATTGATCACACAGAAATACAAGGAAATATAAGGTACAAGTATACGAATCATACCACAGAATCATACCACTAAAATAATATTGTTTGAGAAGAAGACATCAAAGATATTATTTTGATCTCTGATTCCTTATAGTTCATGAATGAATAACAAAAGAGTTTGCCCAAAAGTAGCTTAAAGCTAATACTTACTTCCTCCAGATTCCAATACCAAAGCACAGACATCAACAGTCGTCTTAGGGAAAGATTTCAGTATAATGGCACCCTCCAGAGCTTTGTGGAGCATTGACGAAAGATCCTTAGTTTCTGGAGTCTGGATGGCAAGCAGCAAAAGTTTCAGATACATAGAGAACTAGTTGAGTACGGAGAGGAAGCGAGTACAAAAAGAACACCATCACAGAAAAAAGAAGATGGTTAACCTGACCACGAACAGAAAAAATGCATGACTTGCATAATACCTTCACACCTGTAAATTAACTCGAAATTGATTATGGACATATAAACTCACCAGTCGCTGCATCCATCACACTGAATCATTAGGTCATCAGGATTATAAGGCATCTCACATTTACAATACCTGCCATACCAAACAAGCTAGGAATAAAAACCTCTTCAAAACAAGGGATCAAAAACTAGTGCTTTTTCTAGAAAACTAAGGCTACTACACATTTCAGCATATGGTGGAGAAAATGACAGATGCTGGGCTCTATAAGACACTTCAAGGTTTTTACTCTGGACAATGTGGTTGACGGTTTGGATAGAGAAAAATAATATATAAGCTAATTCACACATACTTTGATGGATTGGACAACTTTGAGCTTGTTCTATCTCGTAATCCTTTAAATACTCAATCCTTTTATAGTAAATCCAAGCTATTATCCAAAGTAAACGCCCCAATAACTACACAACATACTGTGCAAAATACAAAGATAAAGAATAAATATATAAGTCAATCAATTACACATTCTTCTTTGTCTTCAGAAATGTAGTGAAATTTACATAATTCTAGTTGCAATTTTAGATGTTTAAAAGTAAGCTTCAGTTTCAATCAAAACTAAAAACTCTTCCATGAAACCATACAAACACTTCAAGAGCCACCTGAACTGATCAATTCAACATAGGGAAGCACAATGGAGTACTTAACTAAGCCAATCTCGTCATACATTCAACACCTAACTATATGAAGCATTTGAGTTCTCTCTTTTGTTTGAAAGTCTCTGAACTTATAAATTCACACATATATATACACTTAACAAGTTCGTCAAATTTTGCGAACAAAGCTAGAAAACTCAAGTATAAAAAGCAATAACTCCTGGAACAGAAACCTGAAAACCTAGGATTCTAACATTAACTCAATGAACTTATCATCTACTACTGAATTCAACAAATTAAGCAGATCAAAGAGGCAGAGCAGTTATAGCACTAGAAGAAATTTGGTAATGGAAAGACACCTTATCAAGTACTGTTAACTACCCACAAAACTCTACATCTATCTCAAATGTTTACATTACACCTATCCGATTCAAACTCCATATCTAGATTTCAGAGGACAATAAATTTCTTAGAGAGATCTTAAATCAGGAAGTTGATAAGAAGAAGAGATAAATCAATGGTTCTTCTGCGAAGAGATAAAAACCAGTAGAAAAAATTAGGTGAGAGGCCTAAAGACAAGAAGGTAGTATTTCAGATTTTATCTTAAACTTTTCCAACCTTGGAGAGCAACATGAAGAAACCTAATAAACATTCTACAATCAAAGATAATGCAGCTCATCAATTCTATAAACCTTTTAGATTATTCCTCATCAAAGCCAATTCATATAAATCATGTGCAGGAAATAGACGACATCAATGGAGGGTTGGGAGTTTCATTACTCAACAAAATCAAGAAAAACAATGGATGAAATGAAAACATTATCTAATCAAGAAGAATACCCAAAACCACTTAACCTAATCAGCTGCTCCGTTTGGTGCTGTCGAAAGTGGTGTTCCTGGTGATAGCGTAGACAATGAGGCAGAGGTGCAGTCGAGCGACGAGGGGGGTGAGGCATCAGGATTTAGAGATCTCAATGGGTGGCAGCAATCGATGGCGAGTCGAGACGCAGCAATCGACGGCGAGACGAGGCGCAGCAATCGACGGTGCGGCGAGGCGAGAAGCAGCAGTACACGGTGCAGCGAGGAGAGGTGCAGCAGTGCGGCGAGGCGAGGCGCTGCAATCGACGGTGACGGCGAGGCCAGACGCAGATCTGATACCAAAATGCATCATCACATTACACGGTGAGATGGAGAAAGAGAGAGAGAGAGATAGCGAGAGGCAGAGAGAGATCGAGAGCAAAGGAGATTGAGTGTGAGAGATGGAGAGAGAGATAGGGGGTTTACCTGAGATGGAGGAGTGGCGATGCAACGAGCACGGCGGCGGGGCGGCGGCGCGGCGGAACTCGTCGGAGAACAGGATTGAACAAGATTTAAAAACCCTAGGTAGTTACTAATTTAAATTAAGGGAAAGAAAAAAGAAAGAAAGGAGGAGGGGAGAGAGACGCCAGCCTCGCCGCGCCGGAGGCGACGAGAACCGGCGACGTTCGCCGGAGAAATTTGGGAGAAGGAAACGGCAGAGAGGGAGGGAGGGAGAGAGAACATATTGCGTGAGGGAGAAAATTTGGATTTGGGGTAAATCTGAATTTTGATAGAGACAACGCAATTTTAGATGTTGTCTAATATGATAATAGACGACGTGGAACAGAGTCGTGTCGTCTATTGTTGGCGGTCATAGACGACACGCCCGAAACACGTCGTCTATAATAGACGACGTGTTTCGGGCGTGTCGTCTATGACCGCCAACAATAGACGACACGACTCTGTTCCACGTCGTCTATTATCATATTAGACAACATGCTTGGCTGTGTGTTGTCTATTCCCTTGCTCATAGACAACGCGAATTTAAAATGCGTCGTCTATCACCTTATTACACAACATGCTTTGTTCAATGTCGTCTATGTCATGTAGTCTATGATCTAAATTCTTGTAGTGAACTCTGCCAGAGTGCAGCTCTGCCGGAGTGCAGCCCTACTCTCCTAGCTGCTCTGCTCTCTCTACTCTCTCGAGCTCTACTCTGCTCTCTCTATTCTCTCGAGCTGTGCTCTACTTTCTCTACTCTCTCGAGCTCAGCTCGGCTCTCTCTACTCTCTCGAGCTCAGCTCTGCTCTCTCTATTCTCTCGAGCTCCGCTCTGCTCTCTCTACTCTCTCGAGCTCAACTCGGCTCTCTCTTCTCTCTCGAGCTCAGCTCAGCTCTGTCTACTCTCTCGAGCTCTGCTCTGCTCTCTCTACTCTCTCGAGCTCTGCTCTGCTCTCACTTATAAATACTAACACTCACACAAAAGAAAAGTAATTGGTGTTTTATTTATGCTTAATTGTTCTAAATTTTGGGGTTTGCATATGCGTATTTTAAGATAAATCTTCTAGAAATTGGTGCGTTTTATGTGTTGTTCTATGCTTTGTAGGAGATTTAGGTTTTATAGATGGAAGAGTGCAATTTTGGGGTTCAACTGCAGAGCTGAAAAGCCCGCTGCCAGAGCTGAAGAGCCCGCGCCAGAGCCGAAAAGCCCGCACCAGAGCTGAAAAGCCCGCGCCAGAGCAGAGCGTGGAAATGCCAGAGCAGAGCGCGGAAATGCCAGAGCAGAGCGCGGAAATGCCAGAGCCAGAGCTGACTTCCAGAGTCAGAGCTGACCATCTCCAGAGCTGAACTTCCCTATACAGGGCTAAAATCTCCAGAGCAGAACAAACGTGTCAGAGCCGAGCTAAATCAGCAGAGCTGAACTCAACAAAGCTGACTTACGCGCCAGAGCTAACATGACAGAGCAGAGCTAAATCGACAGAGTCAACATATGTTTCCAGAGTCAACTTTGCGTGCCAGAGTCAACATATCCAGAGCGGACTTTACTTGCCAGAGCTGAATATTCCAGAGCTGACTTTCAGCTCTGCCATACCTTTCCAGACCGTACTTTCAGCTCTGCCTTATTTTCCAGAGCTCGATAATGCCAGAGCTGACTTCCAGCTCTGTCATGCCGTGCCAGAGCTGACTTTCAGCTCTGCACTTCCCTCTCCAGAGCTGACTTTGCAGAGTTCGCGTATACTGCCAAAGCTGCGATTTTCGCCAGAGTTGAGGTGTTTTGCAGAATGCGATGCCAGCTGGAGTTGCCTTATCTTACACGATTTTATTACCTTTAGAGTTCTACTTTGCATGGAAACTTTCATGGTGATCAAGAAGAAATTGAGCTCTATAAATAGGGTTTAGTTTTCATTGTAAAAGAATCATTTGCCCTAGTTTTTTACGCCTTTGAGATCTTCTTTCGTTGGCAGCCGAAACTTAGGAATTTACTTGCTTTCTTAGTTCATCCATAGCTTTCGAATTTCATTGTTTTTAGATAGGTTTCGATTCAGTTTTTTTCTAGTTTATTCTTGGATTGTGATTGAGTGACACGATTACATATTCAAGGATTTTACGGTATTTCGTATTTCAATTCAATTCAATTTATTTCATTATGTTTTTACCGTGCCTTTACGTTTATGCTTTCTTTTTAATTATGCAATTTAAATTATGCACTTTAGTTTCACGCCTAGATTAGAAGTCTTTAATTTACAAGTCTTTAATCGTTTAATTTAATTTTGTTTAGGGTTAATAATTTATTTCGCCTAGTAATTCTAAGATCGGTTTTAATTCAGTTTTTAATTATAAGTTTTAGTTTAATAATCAAAATCTTTATTGATTTTCCTGTGATACAATTAGAAGCCCTTAAAAATCTTCCTTGAGAGAAGACACTGGGTCAACTTACCATCACTAGGATGTCCTTGTTCTATTGCAAGTCAAACTAGAGGTGTCTAGGTTGAGTCAAATTTTGGCGCCGTTGCCGGGGAAGGTTTTAGGCGTTTTAATTGTGTTGCTATTTACTTGCTTTATTTAAATTTTTGTTTTTCTCGTTTTTATTACGTTTCTTTCCACTCGGTGCGTTTAATTCGTTTGTTTAGTGTTGTGCATGCAGGGATGCCGTAGTCTTAAAGGCAAACTCGTGTGTCCGTTGCATAGCACGGGCGAAGGGATTTTTAGGAAGAACAGCTGCAAAGGACTGTTCGCTGAGGACAGCGCTGACGGTTCTAATTCCAGCTCTGACTCTGACCCTGACTTTCCAGAGCAGACCGTAGTAGAGGAGGAAGCCAGCTCTGACCATACAGAGCTGACCATAGACACGGCAGAACACACCGTAGAAACAAAGGAGGAAGAAGCCTGCTTTGCTGACCGAGCAGAGCAGAATACAAAGGAGGACGCCAGCTCTGCATCCAGCCGAGTAGAGCATAATACAAAGGAGGACGCTAGCTCTGACTTTGCTGACCGATCAGAGCAGAACACAAACAATAAACATATATCAAGAGTAAACCATGGAGTATATAGGAGACTTTACCAGACCGGTAATCGGAGATACCAACACGTCGGCGATCGTGCTCCCCACTGCAGTGAGAAACTATAATCTCAAGCTGAATGATTCAAGTTTGTTGCCGATGTTTCACGGGATGCCGAGTGAGGACGCGCTGCAATTCATCCGGGATTTTTGCACCCAAGTGCAAACAATTCCCTTGCTTAATCTCACGGAGGACCAACTCAAGCTCAAGTGCTTCCCCTATGCACTTAAAGACCGGGCGAGGACGTGGATGCTATCTCTGCCGCCCAACTCTATCACTACTTGGGGAGAAGCTTGTGAAAAGTTTATGCTCAAGTACTATCCTAGCCACAAGATACAGGAGCTCATAGCGCAAATCATGGAGTTCACCCATGGATCAGACGAGCCCTTACACGAAGCGTGGGATAGTTATCAAGAACTCCTCCATTAATGTCCACAACATCAATTTCCCAACGTGATGTTAATGCAATTTTTCTATGATGGGTTAGTGGAAACTGCCCAATTCATGGTGGACAGCACTGCAGGAGGTAACATAGCTCGGAAGACTGCAGCAGAGCTGAAAGAGATATTCAAGACCTTAGCCGAGAGCTAACAACATAAATCAGTCCGTGGGAAGAGAGTTGAGGCCAGCTCTGTGACGCAACAGTATGAGATGCAGAAGCAAGTAGCCGATCTTGTGAGATAAGTGCAGCATCTTAAGATGGGCAAGATGGAAACTCCTTCCCTCCCGGTGCAGAATGGCGAGCCTTGCGGAATATGTGGAGATTTCAGCCATGCAATCAATGAGTGCCACAGAATGGGCGAGTTTACTCCGGAGGGTGAAGCTAAAGTCTATGCTGCACAAGGATTTCAGAGCTATAATCAAGGGCAGAGCAGACCACAATTCGGGCAGCACTATAATCAAGGGCAGAGCAGAACGCAGAATTATAATCAAGGGCAGAATGTCAATAATGGATGGAGAGGTCAGCAGCCCTGCCCACCGCAACAAAATTTTCCCCAACAATATCCACCGAGGTATCAACAGCAAGGGAATTTTCAGCCTTCGCAACAACACGCTCAGCCCTAGAAGTCATCACTTGAAGATACTTTCCAAGCTTTCATGGAGATTAGCAAGCAAAATATGGAGATGACTAAGCAGAATATGGAGTCTCAGGCATCCACCATAAAAAGACTTGAGACCACCATAGGGAAACTGTCGGGCACCTTGAACCAATTGCAGCAGCAGCAACAGCCCGAAAAATTTCATGGTCAACCTCTGCAAGCTCACCAAGCTTTAGCTATCACTGCTCTCGAAGAGCAGACTTGGATACCGGAACAAACATGGATTCCGGAGCAGACCAGTGTACCAGAGCTGATGTGGATGCCGGAACTGACTACGGTACTAGAGCAGAAGAAGGTAACAACGCTTCCCAGCCCAGCCCTGCCGAGTGCAGTGCTGCCCACCTCAGCACTGCCAGATCAAGATTTGTAGAATTCAGCCCTGCCCAATTCAGCCATGCAGAACTCAGTCTTACAAGACCCAAACATGCAGAACTCGGTCCTACAAGATCCAATCCTACAAAGTTCAGCCCTGTTAAGTTCAGTCCTACCAGATCCAGCCCTGCAGAGTCCAGCCCTGCAAGATACTTTCCTGCAGAAGTCAGCCTTGCCGAATCCAACTTTACAGACTCCAGCTATGCAAAACCCAACTCTGCAGATTTTAGCCTTGCAGAATCCAGCCCTGCCAATTCTAGCTATGCAACCTGCAGCCTTGCAAAATCCAGCTATGCAGAAGCCAGCACTGCAGAACACAGCTATGCAAAATTCAGCTGTGCAGAATCCAGCTCTGCTGAATCCAGCAGTGCAGAATCCAGCACTGCAGTATCCAGCTATGCAACATCCAGCACTGTAGTATCCAGCTATGCCAAATCTAGCACTGCAGCATCCAGCTATGCGGTACCCAACAGTGCAGAATTCAGCTATGCAGCATTGCAGAATCCAACAGAAAAGGACGACAGAGCTGATAAGGCGGCCTGAGCAAAAACTTCACAAGTCCACTAAGCCATATCGACTACCGAAAGCTGTCCAACATCCCAACCCACCTCTGCCACCACCGATTGGTGATCCAACCCAACCATTACCGAAGCAAGGAGATCCGGGCAGCTTCATTCTTAGTATTGGTCCGGTAGATCGGTAACATTTTCTGTGTTCGATAAGAAGCCTGTTATTCCTACTTCGTTATTGCATTTCTGTTCTTTTGTTGAGATGTCTGACCTTGTGAACGAAGGGGAAATTTTCAGCGCTAATAGTCTGTTGCCTAGCATTCCAGCTATGACCATCGTGCCAGCTTTGCCCAGTCCAGCGCTGCCCAGTTCAGCGCAGTCTAGTTTAGCTCTGCATAGTCTAGCCCAGCAGAGCTCAGACCAGACGAGCCCAGCTCTGCCCAGTCCGCCAGCTCCGACGAGCCCAGCTCTGACGAGTCCGCCAGCGCAGATGAGCACTTGCCAAAAGGTGGCTGAGGAGAATTTTATAGTAGACGACCATAGCGTGAGGCCGTCCTTTGAGCAGCAGAGCTCACCGATGGTGGTAGAATCTCAAGCTCTGCGCGATTCGGGCTGAGGATTAGCACTAAAGTCGGACTGGCGACTTTAAAACTAGCGCTTGGTGGGAGGCAACCCACCGTTGGTTTTGTTTTGGGTTTTAGTTTTTGTTTTTTTTCATGCTTTTTACTTTCCGTTTTTGTGTTTCCTAGTTTGGTTGCTATGCGGATACTTTGATTTTCTGGGTGTTCATGACCTTGTTTTCAGCGCTGAACAGCTCAGCTCTGCAATGGCCAGAGCTGCATTTTTCCATTCTGCAGACGCCAGCGCTGAACAGCCCAGCTCTGCAATGGCCAGAGCTGAATTCCTACTCTACCGAAAGACAGCGCTGCATTTTCTACTCTGACTCTGCCGTGCAGAGTCAGAGCTGACTTGCTACTCTGCAGCTGCCAGCGCTGCCATTCTCCACTCTGCAATAGACCACAAATTCCACTCTTCACCGCCTCTCACGATGCTTCAGTTTTTTTTTTAATGCCGATAATCAGGGACATCTTCTAAACTCTTCTTATTTCTTTTATGCCCTGAGGACATGGCATGCTTTACGTGTGGGGGGGTGTTTTGTTGTGCTTATACTTTCAATTGGGCGAGATTAGTCTTTCTATGCTTAGTTTTTGGTCTTTGAATCTTGCGAATTTTTATGAATTTGTGGAAGAGAACATGGTTTTCGATGAGAATTTCGGGTTTGTGTTTGTTTGGAGGTTATTCTTGTTTACTTTTAATATGTGTTTCTTGATTATGCAAAGAATTATGAGTTTTGTTGCAACACGATTGTAAGTAAGTAAAACGTGATTTGTCCGGTAGATGCTAGAAGGAGTGTTGTCATTGTGATTACCTACGATCGTCTCTTATCTGTGCAAAACGCTGGAAACCAGCTCTGAAATTGCCAGCTCTAAAACATCTGGCCTGTTCTGAAAACGTGACAGCTCTGAGTCTCTGCTCCTCTAGTCCAACTATGAGCATGGGAAATCACGTGAAAAGACTTTGGATTACATCCAAAGGGTTTTTATTTCACGAATTATGGCTCAACTGTCGAAAACTTTAAGCACACAAAGTGTGAAAAATGGTGATATTGATTATAAAGGCGATCACATTAGGGAATTCACTTCTAGCGGAGAATTGGGTCTGATCGAATTACTTATATTACTGTTTTGTTGCTTCTTAAACTTTGAGTTACTTGCATGATCGAGAGATGTGTGTTGATTGTAGAATTTTGAATTGACTTTGTGAATGTTTGGATGGAAATTAGCATTGTTGAAACAAATCTCTTCCTAGGATTCATACGGATTTTGCTTGAGGACAAGCAAAAGGCTAAGTGTGGGAGGGTTGATTTATGCTTAATTGTTCTAAATTTTGGGGTTTGCATGTGCGTATTTTAAGATAAATTTTCTAGAAATTGGTGCGTTTTATGTGTTGTTCTATGCTTTGTAGGAGATTTGGGTTTTATAGATGGAAGAGTGCAATTTTGGAGATTTTGGGTTAAGAATGGTGTTTTTAGGTGTACTCTGGACTGCAGAGCTGAAAAGCCCGCTGCCAGAGCTGAAAAGCTCGCACCAGATGTTGGGAACCTTGTGGAATATCCTAACCCTTGTTTTGATGATACCAAAATTCATAGAACGTAATTGTAATAGACTAGAATTGCTTTGAACTCAAGTGTTTGAGTTCGTTTCTAGTTTAGCTTGCGGTGTTGAAGACTGAAGACTGAAGAACGAAGGACTGAAGACTAAAGACTGCAGATACCAACTGAAGTATCAGTTGAAGACTGATTACTTAATGCGCGCAATAGACTGATATTAAAGTCAAGTATCAGTTGAACATTCCTCCTAGGACTGATCTTCCAACGTTCAGAGGAAGCCACGTACTCACAAAGTACAGCCGCATTAAATGCAGAGATCTCAGGATATCCTTATCTCTGCAGAGGTCATTCCTATCTGGTGGTTACTTTAAAACCAGCCTCCATTGCCTTGAATCCTTCCTCCATGGTATCCCTCAAAGTGGCCACTTCTCCTCCCAGCATCAACAACTCGTCCTTGATCTCCTTCAGTTCGATCGTCAGCATAATAATCTCGCCACTGATCGGGCGAGAAGTTCCCTGTTCCTTTGCAATTTTTGGTTCAGGTCTAACTGAGCTGCCCTCTGGGTAGACCAGGCGGTGGCCGCCTCTCTCATCAACCTTGACAATCCGCCAACGCACAAGATGCCCGATATCAAGGAATCGGGTTTCTGCTACAGCTGCTTCATCTGGGGCCTTATCATTGAAATTCGCAAGTTTCTTCGCCAGGAGAGTCACCAGCGGGCATAGGGAGAGATAATTGTTGGTATGGGTTACCCCATACTGAAACTGCATTGCCGCGGTGAACCCAAAGTTCACCCTCTTCTTCTCCACCATGCACCAGAGCAGGAAGAGCTCTTGCTGCGTGACCATGTTGTAGGCCAACCAACGATGGCATATCTGTAGAGCTGGGTCACGGATTTCATTGGACTTGCTGATGTTTTTCACATACTTGGCCCCCGTCGAGATTTGAGACCAGTAAAGGTCAATCTGACTTCGCCACTCGGGTGGAGCCATGGTTTCAGCCTGCTTGTACACATCGTCATACACCTCCTTATCCTCGATTACCCCCAGGTGGATGTTCAAATCATTAATGGAAAGCGGGAACATCTTCCCCCGCAGTTGGAAACGCAGGGTACCTGGTGTTTCAATCGAGTAATTTCCCTTCGATTTGAACTCCACCGTGCTCATAAACTCCTCCGATATTTGCTTGAATGCCAACACGTTCCATTTCAGAATTTTCCCCCAACCAATGTTCTTAAAATACCCCTCCACGCGTTCTTTTATCCCGAAATCATCCAATACTTCGGTAACCAGAAAATACCACGGGGTTATTTCCCAGTTCTGCAAAACAGCATACCTCTGACTGTCTCTTGGTATAACCGTCTCCATAGTGCTAGGTCACACCACCCCTTTGCGCTTGACACCCTTGGGTTTCGAGTTGATTGTGCTTGTCATCGGCTTAGCAGGGACAACCACGTCCTCGGAGTTGGAGCTTTCCACAGTCTCGGTCCTTTCTGGATCTGCCTCCATCGGTTCCTCTATCTCCTTGGCCTTTCTTTTTTCGGCTGCAGTTGGCTTCCTTGGTTTCTTGCTCTGTTCGCCTTTGGTTCTGGTCTTTCTGCCTGCCGGTGCTGGTCTGGCCTTAACGGGTAATGGAGGCTTCGCAACATCAAGCTTTCTTTTCACTCCTGGTCCCTTGCTCTGTGGTGTCGGGACCTCTACCTCCTTCTCTTGAACGGCCTCAACTTTCTCTCCTTCTTCAGCCTCCTCCTCGTCCATCTTCTCCTCCTCCGCTTTCTCTTGTTCTTCTTCTTCTGTATCCTTGGAAGCGGTTCTCCCCTCTTGCATGGAGGTTTCTGGAATTTGCAGTTGAGGTTGGGCTCGAACAGGAGATGGTGCGACAATGGATCGCGCCGGAGTTGCCTTGCCCGTCTGGGCTTTCTTCGATTTCTTCACAGGGGGTGTGAGCTCAGGCTCCCCTTCTTCCGGTTGCTCTGACTCGGCGGCTGTTCTTGCGACTTCCTGCTCCTCTTGCTGCAGGACTTCAGCACGCCCTCTGTCCTCGGGCTGAATAGTCAGCAAAGGGTCTTCAGTGATTTTGGTGGAGGCCTCCTCCGAAGCGGTTCGCCTCGTGGTCCGCTTTGGAGGTGGGGGTTTGGTGTTCTTCCTCTTCGGGGGTTGGGTGCTTCCGGAGCTAGTTCCTCCTTTGGTTTTTGCCATAGTAATTTGCAAAGATCAAAAGATTTAGAATTCGCGCGAAAGTTTTGGATTTTTTGGGGATTTTGGGAGCAAGGTTGGCTTTTAAAAAGAGTGATCGGCAGTTATGGAAATTAGGGTTTGGGGCGAGTGGAGATCGTGGTGTAGCAGTTTCGGAAGTTAGGGTTTGTGGGGGAAAATCGTGGGTTAAGGGCATTAAAGATGGTAAGAATAGCGGTTATGGCAGAAAAAAGAAATTTTTAAGGAAAGAAATCATGGCAAAAATTTGAATTTCAAATTTTATGCGGAAACCGAAGGGCTCCCGTCACATCGCCGCCTACCGCTGACACACTTACGTCACCCCTCTTCGTAAGTCCTCTTCCAGATCATTCCAACCCCCAACTCTCCATCTACACACTTTGCAACGCAAAGTGGGCTCGGATTCTCCTCTGGGCCTCCTTTCAATCTCGTATTGGCCCGTCTTCCTGCAAGTTAGTGCATCCAAACAAAACAAAACAACTTAAAAGAAAAGAAAAGAAAATTTGGTACAGATCATATCGAAGCTCAGCACTGGGTTGCCTCACAGCAAGCGCTCTTATTTCCCGTCTTGAGCTCGACTCTCTCTTCATCTTTACTCGTACACAGGGTCGAGAAGGTGGTATTCCTCCTTCTCCTTTTCTACTTCAGCAAATTCATGGTAGGGCTTCAGGCGATGCCCATTCACCACGAACGTGTCGACTCCATTGTGATCATACACTTCTATGCTCCCATTTGAAAAAATCTCTTTGATCACGAACGGTCCTGACCATTTTGAACGAAGTTTCCCAGCCATCATCTTAAAACGTGAGTTGAAAAGTAGGACTTTTTATCCCACCAAGAATTCCTTTTTTCTTATCTTGACATCATGGATCCTCCTGGTCCGCTCTTTGTAGAGCACTGCATTGTTGTAACCCTCCAACCGAAGTTCTTCCAACTCACTCAGCTGCAGCTTCCTTGCATCTCCAGCTAGGGTCATACTGAGGTTAATTTGCTTGATTGCCCAGTACGCCTTATGTTCTATCTCCACAGGTAGATGACATCTTTTTTCCATAAAGTAATCGGAATGGGGACATTCCAATGGGTGTCTTGAAAGCAGTTCGGTATGCGCATAACGCATCCCCCAAATGGTTACTCCAGTCCTTGCGGTTAGGGTGTACCACTTTTTTCAGGATGCTCTTTATCTCTCTATTGGAAATCTCGGCTTGGCCATTTGCTTGGGGGTGATATGCTGTGGTGACTTTGTATGTCACCCCCACCTTCTTAGTTAGTGCTCTGATAATGGCATTACAGAAATGAGACCCCTGATCACTGATTAGAATTTTGGGTATGCCATACCTCTCGAACACTTGCTCTTTTAGGAACCCTGCCACGGTATGGGCATCATTGCTTGCGGTTGCCTTGGTTTCAACCCACTTTGACACGTAATCAACTGCCACCAGAATATACTCGTAGTTCCTTGACTTTGGAAAAGGTCCCATAAAGTCAATTCCCCACACGTCAAAAATCTCAACTGGCATGATTGGAACTTGTGGCATTTCATCTCTTGCGGTAATACCTCCAGTCATCTGGCACTTCGGGCAGCTCTGTACCCACTTTCTTGCATCCGCGAATATGGTGGGCCAGTAGAATCCCCTCTCCAAAATTCTGTGGGCTGTGCGCTTTCCCCCAAAATGCCCGCTGTTTGCTATTCCATGACACATGTCTAAAATTTGGGCATGTTCATCCTCAGGTATACACCTCCGTATGACTTGGTCTGCTCCAGTCCTCCAAAGGTATGGATCCTCCCAGTAATAGAATCGTGCTTGCACAAGTAACTTCCTTTGCTCAAATCTTGTCAATCCTGGGGGCAACTCTTTAGTGATCAGATAGTTAGCTATATCGGCATACCATGGCTCCTGCTTGGTCAGAGCATACAGTTCTTCCCCTTCCACTCGGGTGCTCACGGAGTATAACTTTTCATCTGGAAAAGTATCGGTAATGGGCATACCATCATCCTCTTCCAGTTGCAACCTGCTCAAATGATCCGCCACGAGATTGGCAGCTCTCTTTTTGTCTCTTATTTCGATGTTGAACTCTTGCAAAAGTAAAATCCACCTGATGAGTCGAGGTTTGCATTCCTTTTTGGCCATCAAATACTTCAACGCTGCATGATCCGTGTAGACCACCGCCTTTGTTCGCAAAAGGTAGGAACGAAATTTCTCTATGGCAAACACCACTACTAAGAGTTCTTTCTCGGTAGTGGTATAACTGCATTGCGCTGGATTCAGAGTCTTGGATGCGTAGTAGATCACGCAACTCTCTTTGCCTTTCTTCTGCCCCAGTACTGCTCCAACGGCATGGTTGCTGGCATCACACATGATCTCGAATGGTAAGTCCCAAACCGGAGGTTGAATAATGGGGGCTGACACCAACTTGTTTCTCAAAATTGTGAATGCCTCCTTGCAATCGTCATCAAACTCGAACGACACATCTTGTTGAAGAAGTCTGGTCATGGGCTGGGCAGTCTTGGCTAAGTCTTTGATGAATCGCCGGTAGAACCCTGCATGGCCAAGGAGTGCCCGTATGTGCTTTACTGTTGTCGGGTAGGGCAACTTGGCGATGGAATCAACCTTCGCCTTATCCACTTCGATTCCCCTTTCCGAAATCACGTGCCCCAGCACTATTCCTTCCCTTACCATAAAATGGCATTTCTCATAGTTAAGGTCCAGGCTCTTCTCTACACACCTTTTCAACACAAGCTCTAGATGCTTCAAACATGTGTCGAAAGAGATACCATATACGGTGAAGTCATCCATGAAAACTTCAATGCAATTCTCAAGTAGGTCGGAGAATATGCTCATCATGCACCGTTGAAAGGTTCCCGGTGCATTGCATAATCCGAACGGCATTCTTCGGTATGCAAATGTTCCAAATACGCAGGTGAAAGTGGTTTTCTCCTGGTCTTCATGTGCCACAAAGATTTGCATGTACCCGGAATATCCGTTGAGAAAACAGTAATAGGCATTACCAGCTAATCTTTCCAGCATCTGGTCGATAAAGGGAAATGGGAAGTGATCCTTCCTGGTTGCCTCATTCAGCTTCCTGTAGTCAATGCAAACTCCCCATCCTGTTTGCAAACGAGTGGGTACAAGCTCGCCTTGATCATTCTCCACAACCTTATTCCCGACTGCTTCGGTACGACATGAACTGGACTCACCCATTGGCTATCGAATATGGGATAGATGATTCCCAGTTCCAATAGCTTAAGAATTTCTTTTAGTACCACCTCCTTCATGACTGGGTTCATCTTTATTTGAGAATCTTGACAGGTTTGGCTCCTTCCTCAAGTTAAATGTGATGCATGCACTCCGTGGGACTGATGCCTTTTATATCAGCTAAGGTCCAACCGATGGCTTCCCTGTTCTTGTTCGCTAATTTCTTTTAACACGCCGCAAGTGTACGGGTGCAATTGTGTATAGTAGCAAGCAAGGTCGTATTCCACAGAGACTGAATTTACCAATTCCTACCCTAAATTATTCTACTCTATTTGGACAAACAAAATTAAGAGTTTTTGCTTTTGAAACTAAATAAATAAACAACAGTAAAGAAAATAAATCAAGCTGCGAAACAGAGAAACAGATAAGACAAGATTTCCCAAGGCAAAGGTTTCAACAGATTCTCCTAACTAACATGTTCAATTCAATTAATAAGGTGATTCCTAAGGCAATCTCAAAACTAGTCTATACCCACTCCCGTGGCATACAAACCGTTGATTACATGCAAGGCTACCGTCCCCGGATCGCACTTCTAACATGCAACTCCTAAAAGCTCATAGGATTAACGCCCTCACGAATATCAATTCCCTTTAGAATTAAATATATGTGTTCTATGTGTCTCATCCAAAAACACCTAACGGATGGACTCGAATTTATACGAGGTCGTCCTAGGGTGGTAAGGTGACTCAAGTCGTCTCACAAGGAAGACTTAGCAGGGCTTCAATTGTGCTACTCACAAGTACAGAAATAAAACCTAAACACTCTAATCGGGTAATTGGGTCTGACACTATCTCGCACTCTAATCACCACAACATAAACAGAAAAAGCACTAAAACATTAACTAATGCAGGAGACATGAACAACTAAGACCACAAGCATTAAACATGAAGACTATCAACTTAGGGTTTCAACGAGCACTTCAATCAAACGATCACCAACTTATGGACCAACCAAGATTAATAATTACCTAGGCATGAAACTAATTAAACATCAATTCAACTCGAGAAAACTTCAAAGATTATTAAGGAGATTATTAAAACATTCACCAATAAAATAAATCCGAAACAACAATAACAATCCAACGATTCACACAATTCATTAAGATCAAAGTCAACAATCTCAAAACATCACATTCATCATCATCACATTCATAAAAGCATAAACTAAGGAATTCAAATAAACCAAAGGATTCAAATTACTGAGGAAAATAAATGAGTTCTTACACAACGTAGCAATCCGATGAAAAATAATCCGATGAAAAGATAGTTGGACTAACAAGCGATCCGATGAATCCGAAAATGAAAGTAAATGTTTGAAGCTCTAAAAACCTTAAGAAAAATGTGGAAAATCGCCCTAGAGGCTGTTCTGATCAGAAGTGGTTCCAAAAACCCTAAAAATCGACTTTAAAATGGAAAAACGGAACTGTCGCCCAGTGACAGCGGCGCCGTGGACGGCGCCCGCCGTGATACAGCACCGCCGTCTATGCCTTTCGCAGACTGCAATGCGCAGCGTTTTTGTTTTGGTCCATTCTCCCTCGTTTCAAGTCAGATTTTGGATCCGTTTTCGCCTACGAACTCATATCAAGACGAACTTCGATTCTTCTTGAGACCAATCAACTAAATTCTGACTTTATTTTTTGTCCACATATCAATCAATTTGAGCATAAAATCCTGAGACAACAAATTTAGCACAAAAGCTCAAATCAATCAACTCTTGAGTGAAAGAGACCAAAATAAAAGTCAAAATAAGTCGTAAACACCCACAAATTCATCACAAAATAGGGCTAAACACTATGTTCTTAGTTCAGGTAATAATTATCATCTCCCAATATCAAATTAGAACCTATGATTATGCTAAATTGGTGGCCAATCAATAAAGCAAATAATTATAACAAGAACATAAAAAGGAATAACAGTCTCAAATAATTGAATCAAACAGTTAGAAATTCAAATCATGTCTACTCCCTAAACCCTGGGAAAAAGGGATTCTAGCCACACATAGACATATGAACTAGAATACAATTCTCAACAAAACAAATAAACATTCAACAATAAAACCGTAGTAGAATCGAGAATCTTCAGTTCTTGCTCTTGCTCCGTTCTCTGTCTCTCTCAGCTCTCAGGAAAAGTAAAATATGATAAAAGGTGTTTGGAATAAGCTATTGGGTTGTATTTATATGCCCTAGGTCGTCTAAGCCCGAAAATACTCCAAAAACGCGCTTTTAGTGAAAAATCGGAAAAACTGGGCGGAACTCGGCGTCTCGCGCGGTGCTCCAACGGGTTCTGCTTCTTCGCGCGGCCGTGGCATGCGGCCGCATGCCCGGACCGCGCGACCTCCAGCGCGTGCACTCCGACCCGCGAACTTCCCGACGCTCGTTCTTGCTCATCCGGTGCCCGATTTAAGCCCCATTTACGCCTATGGACTCGTCTCTTCACGTACTTCATCCAAAACTTCACAAATCGAGTCCAAAACCTATAAAAACAACACGAGCATGGACGAGTAGTCTATTCCACAAAATTACGCAATTTGAACCATAGACAACTTAACAACTTAACAAGAAACGCCCAAAACGCTAAAGAATAACGCGATAAAGGAGTAAAAATGCAGGTAAATCAGTTCTCCTGTAATACTCTGACCAATCGATCTTGTTGTACAAGGGTTAAATCAGCACTGATGATCACTGGGAGTGTCTCTTCTGGACCCAAATAGGCATACTGTAAATGCTTGGGTAGTTGCTTGAGTTCCAAAACGGGTGCTTTCTGGATTGAAGGCAACAGCTTCTCGTTCTGCCCGTACTGTGCCAATAACTCCGGTTTGCTTGCCTCTGTTCCCCTAGCTAGATAGGCCTCCTGGATTAATTCCTTGATCTTCTGATCTATCTCCACCTCAGCTTTCATGGTGCTTTCTCGGAGAGAGTAAATCTCCATGATGGCTTCCTTCATCTCATCGTCTTCCATATGTTCTGCATCCCGATCAGTCAGACCATACTGGATCACTTTCTCCGTAGTATCCCCGGAACCAAAAGCAATTCCCTGTTCTTGCACCAAGGGCTCAAACACATCGATCATGTCCACCGTTTCCATTGCTTGTTTTCTCTTCATGGTTTCATAGATGTTGAATTCTTCTTGGACTCCATCGAACTCTGATTTATGCTTAATTGTGCTAAATTTTGGGGTTTATATGAGCTTTATTTTAAGAGAATGTTCTGGAAATTGGTGCGTTTTATGGCTTGTTTGATGCTTCACAGGAGATTTAGGTTTTTAGATGGAAGAATACAATTTTGGAGATTTTGGGGCTAAAGAGGGTGTTTTTAGCATAACTCTGTAGCCAGAGCAGAGCAGCATAGCTCTGTCGCCAAAGCCCGCGCTCCAGACCAGACCAGAGAAGTCAGCCGAAGTCCCGCGTCAGAGAAACCAATCTCCAGAGCAGCGAAATCAAAGCGCCAGAGGAATCGAAGCACCAGAGGAATCATAAGCGCCAGAGGAATCGAAGCGCCAGAGGAATCATAAGTGCCAGAGAAATCACTTCGCCGCTGGAATCATAAGTGCCAGCGGAATCATAAGTGCCAGCGGAATCATAAAAGCCAGAGCAGCGAAGTCTCGCCAGAGAAATCAACATATCAGAGCAGAGCGGAAGCCGTTCCGCTGGCAAGAGCCAGAGCGGAAGCCGTTCCGCTGGCGAGAGCCGCGATTTCCGCCATAGTGGAGATTATTTCCAGAGCGCGCGTCACAGCTGGACTTACCTTCCTTTGCACGATTCTATTCCTTTTAGAGTCCGGCTTTGCATGGCAACTTCCATGGTGATCCATAGGGATTCGAAGTCTATAATTGTAATACCCCGTTTCCCTGAGTTAAATTTAGAATTTATTTTCGAAATTTAGTAGTAAGATGATTCACGCCGGATATAAAGAAAATGATTTATTTTAATTCCAACAAACGATTTGCAAAATCATTTTTGTAAATGTTAGTCATTTAAATTCTTATGCATTTCATATTTATTTAAATTGAACATTAAGCATTTAGCATCTACACGAGCTATTTATTTAAGCAAACACTGAAGAATTATTACAGTTTTCATAGTACAACCCGGAAGATTTTTATTTTATTTTATTTTACTCCCACTACTCCCACCCATTTTTTTTTTTAAAAGCTTTCATCTTCCATCCTTTCCACCTCCATGATTAACATCACCATCAAAAGCCTTCCTTTACACATCCTTTTCCACCTCCATGATTAACATCACTACACCCACACCCACCTAACATCCCACTACACCCACCTAACATCTCACTACACGTTAATACCTCACTACCTCTCAATTGTATCAGCTAAGGGAAGCTTTCATCTCCTTGATTCACATAAACTACCGAGCTCAACCATCACCTTAAGGTTTCATTTCTTTCAAACATGTTATCATTTCATTCAATTTCACAGCATGCTTTATTTGTGTGCTTATTGTGCATACTGAATCAGAAACAAGAAATAGAATTTATATTAAGCTTCAATTCATGATATATGAGATACATGTTTCGATCATTCACAGTAAAACACCCACTTCGATTCATCTCTAAGACAATCCCAACTCAATCAAGCAAAGAAACACACGAACCTCAGCTGCCAACCAAAATTCACGAGCATACATACATTCACAAACAAACTTTTATACAAATATAGATATGTATACATAATCATGTGCATACCATCTATTCATATATATTTACAGATGAAGCATGTTTTGTTTTTTTAAAAGAAAATGAAGAAAAGAGGAGTCTTGAGCGTTGTTTATGTTTGTCAAGTCTAGATTTTTGGTGTGTCGAGTCGGGTTGCTTGGTTGCTAGCTGAGAAAGTCGAGAGAATGAGGGAGAGGCCAGGGCACGGCGGCTCCGCCGCTGCTGTTCGGCCAAGGGCAGGGACGAGGGAGAGTCGAGGGTGATGTTCTGGTAAAGAGAGAAAGAGAGGAATTAGGGATCGGCGGCGGCGGTCTTCCAGCCGTGCAGTCGCCGGAAGATTAGAGAGAGGTGGAGCGATTTGAAGAGGGCGGTGCGGCTGGTAGCCGTGTCGACGCCCGGGGTTACAGAGGGAGTGTCGGAGATAACGGAACTGAAGGGGAGAACAGGGGGCTGAGACGGCGATGGCAGCTTGCTTCATCTGCTGCTGTCGGCCGGAGATCTGAGGGAGAGGCGGCGAGGCAAGGGCTTGTCGCCGCTCTGAGCCGGGTTTGGGTAGAAATGAAGGCGGCGACCTTCATCGACTAGAGGCGCGTTCGCCGAAGACCGATAGAGAGGAAGGTGGAGCCTGTCGCTGTTGCTCCGGCAAGCTTCGGCGGTGGCGGAAATTTCGAGGGAGATGGATGGCGGCGGTGGCGGCCGGCGCTGCTGCCGTCCGCCGGAGAAGAGAAGAAGGTGAGGGAGGGGGAAGGCTGCTGCACAGCAGCAGCTGCGTGTGTGCGTGTGTTTGTGTTAGTGTGTGTTGTGTGTGTGTTTTAAGAAAGGAAATAGGGAAGGAGATAGGTTTGGGCTGGGTTTTGGGCTTTGGGCTTGAACTCGGGCCGGTTTTTTTTTTTTTTAAATTGAGAGATGGGCCTCTGATTATTTGAGTTTGGGCAGCCCCTTGTATTAATTTACTTGGGCTGCGATTTTTATTTAGTAACTTGGGCTCAGTTTATTTAATTAAAACAGCTGGGCCTTGTTACTTGGATTGTGCAGATTTTTTTTTTGTAAATGGACTGCATTATTTTATTAAATGGACTATACTTATATTAATTAATTGAACTATTAAATAGTTTAATTTATTTATTTAAAGAATAATTTGCATAATAATATTATTATTATTATGTGCATATACGATTAAGCATGAGATGATTTGCATAAGAATATTATATTATTATTATGTGCATATTTTAAGTAATTACTTACCATATGCTAAGTATGCATTTGCATCATGCAATAAAAGTATTTATGATTTAATTGGTTATTTATAATTCCAATTATTACAGAAAGATGAGTAAGAATATTGTTGGTGTTCTTAACTCAAGAGAAATGTTTTTAATTATTTATTCATTAAATTTTGAAAACCCGGCTAAGTGAATCATAGAATATTAAGCACTACACCATGACTTAAGATTAGAATTTAAGGAGACCTATTGAGAATAGATTTCTTGTAGGCTTTGAGCATCATGAGGATTAGCACTGCTATTCCGATTCAGAGATAACGTTAAACGACAGGCATTGCCTATACAGGTGGGCATTACTTTTACTATACGTATATAGAGATCCCCTGCGTGTCGTAGGCCTCTTATACGAATATATGCATGAGATGATTTTAACTGTTAATTTCAGTTTATTATTATGCCCAAATGATAAATGACTCTTATGAAATAAAAATGAAATGTTTATGAAATGAAATGAAATGTTTATGAAATGATTGACTGCCAAAAATGTTTATGTTTTTATATGTATCCCATCTGTGTTGGTTCGCCAACTTTAAAGGAAATCCAATTGGGATCCTATGCTAGACAAAGGTCGCTAGCTAGGGTTAACGTGTACACTTATGGAGACCGCGAGTCACTTGCGACCGGTCTTGGCGTCCGTGGTAAGGAGGCCTCCTTCCCGGCGCGTGACAGAAAGGAACAGATATGGATCATATGAAGGAAAATGATCGGCCGATCGACTTTATGAAAATGAAAGAAATATTTTAGTAAGCGCAGGTCATTTAAGAAAACCCCTGTGTGTTACTGTTATGGCAGTTCAATTTATATATGTATGCATGAATGTATTTTCGGCTATGCCCACTGAGTATTTTTATACTCAGCCCTGCATGTATTTCTAAATGTGCAGGTTGAGCAGTTGATGGAATGGAATGATGTTGAGCGGGTGTTCCTTTGACATTTCAAGAAATGTAACCTTGAGTATACATCTTCATATGTATATCTCACACGTTTTCCGCTGCAAAGCACTTTGATTAGGATAGCTCTATGTTATGAAGTTGTTATACGTGTTATTGGGTAACCCACCTTAATCAGTTCTCATTTATGTGTATGTTTTATAAGTATCCAAATAATCATATATGATCCTAGCATTTTATCTATTAGTGACATTTCCATATACTTTAATGTTAAGTAATTGTCCATTTTCATTTCTTATTGTTCACCCCAAGTCATAACCCCTGTTAACCCGTCATTGGGATAGTGGGCTGTGACAATAATTAGGGCCTAGTTTTTCTTTAAGATACACAATTTCTTGCCCTAATTTTCGTCTTTCCTGGAGATCATCTTTCCCTTGGTAGCCGCAACTTTAGACTTAGATTTATTAGTTTAATTTTGATTACGTTCATCCTTTTGCTTTAGTTTTCAGTACAGACGATTTCTCTTTTCATTCCAGAGTGGTGATTTTATTTTCTTCGCAATTTAATTTATTCTCTTGTTCTATGTTTACTTATATTTCATTGCTTGTTCTTAATTTAAGCATGAGTAGCAAAACTTTTAATTCGGCGAGAATAATGAAACTCTAATTCAATTATCTGTGAGACCTAATTGGTTTAAAATTGATTCCTATTGATTCCGATTAATTCCTAGGTTCAATGATAAGTCTGATTTTATTTAAGCTTGATCAACTTACGTTTAATTGGATTATAGTCAATTAGCACCTCCAATCCGTAATTGTTGGAATAGGGCTGATTAGTGACAAAACTACCATGTTCGTAGTAGGAATTAATTGGTATATTAATTATTACTAGCGTATCTAGGATAATTGATATAAACGGGGTTCCTTCACCTTAATGCTATTAGAATATTAAATCTAAGACTGGCGCATCCAGCAAGGTTATATTTTAATAAGGGAAATAGATAAGACTAGCGTATCTAGCTGTCTATCGACACAGTAAGTAGGAATTGGGGTATGTCAGTGCGTATCACGGTATCCTATAACTCGTTGGTTAATAGGGATTAATTGATTATTGCGTCGAGGATCAGAGATTAAATTAGTGTGGATTTATTTGAGCCAAATTACCTTTCTATTGATTTATTTCAAGAGTTATTTCTATTTGATTTGTTGCATTCTTAGTTTTAATTAATTCTTCTCAAAATTAAGGCGTGGTGGCTACACCAAAATTTTATAGATTTAGGGAATTGAATGGTTTTATCTGCTCTCTGTGGGATCGACCCTGCTTATCATCATACTAATTTGTTTTGATAATTCTACAGGAATTATTTGGTGGTTGGTGACGTCCACCAAATTGGCGCCGTTGCCGGGGAGCGGTGTTAATCAATTCTTTTCCCTTTGTCTATTTTTTTTTCTTTGTTTATGAGCAAATCTTCTAGGCCGGAACTCCTATACGAAAGTGAGATCGAGAAAATAGAAAGGAAACTGAGAAAGGAGGCTAAGGCGAGGAAGCTGCTGGATTCGCAACTTGACTTGTCCGCCCACACGGAACAGTTGGGCGAGGAGAAGCTTGGTGCTGTAGCTGCTGATGAGGTTCTGTTTGGCCAAACAGACCACGACTCGGAGACAGAATCAGACTGTGAAGAAGAGACCGACTCAATTTCGGTTGCAAGTACTGAGAGTGACATGGCTGACGATCCGAGACTGTGCGATCTTTCCAGCCACGAAGTTGATGACCCCCCAACTCCAATCCGGATGTCGGCAGCTGCTACTGCTATAGAAATTAAGCTTGGGTTGCTTAATGTTCTTCCTAAGTACTACGGGAAGAAGGGAGAAGATCCATATAATTTCCTAAGCGAATTCATCAAGATCTGCAAGGTACAGAAGCGCCCTACTGATATAACGGAGGAACACTTCAGATTAGCTGCTTTTCCCTTCACCATGACAGCAGAGGCGAACTCTTGGTTCGCGAGTCTCCCACCTTATTCTATCGCTACGTGGGCGAAGATGAAGAGGCTATTCCTGGAGCACTTTTTCCCTCCTACCAAGACGAACGCGCTAAAGAAAGAGATCAGTGGTGCAAAGCAGGAGTATGATGAATCGTTAAGCGCCTACTGGACCAGATTTAGGAGATTGGTGGATAGTTGCCCGAACCATAAATTTTCCGAAGGAGATCTTCTGCAGTACTTCTACCAAGGGGTGACAATAGAAAGCAAGAATTTGGTGAATTCAGCGAGTGGAGGAGGATTTTCCCAAAACACTGTGAGTGAAGCCAAAAGATTAATTCAACACTTGGTGGAGGCTACGAGGGAGTATGAGGAGCCGCGCATACAATTGCTCAAGAAAGCTGCTCAAGCTAGTTCGTCGAATTTTGAGGATAAGTTCGAAGCAAGGTTGGGGAAAATTGAGAAGATGCTCAGTACTGTGGTGGAGAAGGTCGTAACGGCTGGACAACCATCAGAGAAGCCATGTGGAGCATGTGGTAATCCAAGCCACACCAGCCTGCAATGCACAGAAGATGAGGAAGAATATCAAGCCCAAGCGAATTCTTCCCATAATTTTTACAGCTGCGACGCGCCACTGCCACCTTTGCCCAAACGGGACCAGTACTCAAACAATCACAATGCGCCATGGAGAAACCATCTCAATTTCCGATGGAGAGATCCTGAGCCGAAGCAGCCACCAGCAATGCAACCGCCGCAGCAAAACTACCGTCCTCCACATCAAAGGACGGGATATCAATCTCCACAAGCTCAGCAACATCCTCCCGAGACGCAAGGCAAGTCACTTGAGGAGATGATGGCGGATTTGATTGGTAACCAACAGTTTCTGCAAGGTCATGTGCAACAGCTTCAACAATCTCAAGCCGAGCAGAAGGTGCAAATCGAAGGACTATCCCGTCAGATGTCTCAGCTCGCCACATCCATGAATCAACTTAAGGGAAATAATGGAGCTTTACCATCTCAAGTTCATGTGAATCCCAAGGACCAAACTCATGTGAATCAACTGTCGGGCACTGTGAACCAGCTACAGCAGCAACAGAACCAAACTCATCAAGTGCTAGCTCTGGCGAAGATGCCAGAGCAGACTAGGATGCCAGCTCTGACTTGGCAGCCAGAGCAGAGGAGAAGGATGACAGAGCAGAGGAGAACACCAGAGTTGATAAGGCCAGAGCAGAAACTTCACAAATCCTTTACGCCTTATCAACCACCGAAGTCCAGCCCGCCTCTGCCACCATCAAGTGTTGATCCAACCTAACCATTACCAAAGAAAGAAGATCCAGGGATTTTCATTATTGGTATTGATTTGGATCGAGCTGGAGAATTCTCGGGAATGTTAGACTTGGGTGCGGCAGTCAATTTGATGCCGTTTGCAATCTTTAAGAAATTGGGCAGGAAGGAAGAGGAGCTTAAAAGCACCAAAACAAGACTTCAACTATCTAATGGAGCAAATTGTAGCACTCGTGGTCTTTTAAAAGATGTTGAAGTCGTGGTGAGAGGAATCACGGTGCTAGCCGATTTCATGGTGCTCGAGGCAGGGCAAGGTATTACCGGAGAGAATGGACAGCTTGTTCTACTTGGCCGGCCTTTTATGGCTACTACCGAGACACGCATTAATGTGGGTTCTGGAACCTTGAGTATGGTCGGGTCTGGTAGATCGGTAACATTCTCCGTTTTTAATAAGAAGCCTGTTATTTCTAACTCTTCTATGCATATTTGTTCTCTTGTTGAGATTTCTGACCATAAGGAAAAAGTGGAAATTGTCAGTGCTAACAGTCTTTTGCCAGCTTTGCCTAGCACTCCAGCTTTGCAAAGCGCAATGCTGCTTAGTTCAGCCCTGACCCATCCGCCAGCTCTGAACAACATATGCCAAGATTTTACTAAGGAGAAATTGATGAGCACAGGCCCGGAAGAAGAAAAGGAGACGCCGGTTCTCAGATCAGCAGAGCTGTCTCGGGAGAAAGAGGGTGTGTTGCTAAAGGATGTGTTTAACCCTGGTGAGAATGCTAAGGAGAATTCCAAAGTAGACGGTCACCGCATGAAACCCTTCTATGGGCATTTGAGTACTTCGAAGGTGGTGGAGCTTCCAGCTCTGCACGATCCTCACTGATGATTCAAATCTGAAGTCGGGCTGGAGACTTTAACTCTAGCGCTTGGTGGGAGGCAACCCACCATTGGTTTGTTTTTACTTTTTTTTTGTTGTTCTTTGTTTTGTTTTTAGTTGGTGTTTTGTTCTTTGTCTTAAGTTTGGTTGCTATGCGGATACTATGATTCTGGAGGTGTTCATGTTTCTGCAGCTCTCCTCTGCCTTGCCAGCGCCGCCACTCTCTTCTCTGCCCTGCCAGCGCCACCACTCTCTACTCTGCACAGACCGTACACTCCACTCTTCACCGCCTCTCACGATGCTTCAGTTTTTCATTGCCAATACTCAGAGACGTTTTCTAAACTCTACTTATTTCTTTTATGCCCTGAGGACATGGCATGCTCTAAGTGTGGGGGGTGTTTTGTTATGCTTATATTTTCAAGTGGGCGAGATCAGTCTTTCTATGCTTAGTTTTGGTATTTGTCTCGTGCGAATTTTTATGAATCGGTGGAAGAAGAGATGGTTTTCGATGTGACTTTCGGGTATGTGAATGAATGGTAGTTATTCTTGTTTTACCTTCGATATATGTTTCTTGATTGTGCAAAGAATTATGAATTTTGTTGCAACATTTTTGTAAGTTAGTAAAACGTGATTTGTCCGATAGATGCTAGAAGGAGTGTTGTCATTGTGATTGCCTACGATCGTATCTTATTTGTGAAAATGTTGGACGAATTGCCAACTTTGAAATTGCCAGCTCTGAAACATCTGGCCTGCTCTGAAAATGTGACAACTCTGAGTCTCTGCTCCTCTAGTTCAACTATGAGCATGGGAAACCACGTGAAAAGACTTTGGATTACATCCAAATGGTTTTATTTCATGAATTATGGCTCAACTGTCAAAAATCTTAAGTAAAAAAAGTGTGAAAATGGTGATATTGATTATAAAGGCGATCACATTAGGGAATTCACTTCTAGCGGAGAATTGGGTCTGATCGAATTACTTGCATTACTCTTTTGTTGCTTCTTAAACTTTGAGTTACTTGCATGATCGAGAAGATGTGTGTTGATTGTAAAATCTTGAATTGACTTGTGAATGTTTGGATTGGAAATTAGCATTGTTGAAATCAATCTCTTCCTAGGATTCATATGGATTTTGCTTGAGGACAAGCAAAAGGCGAAGTGTGGGGGGGTTGATTTATGCTTAATTGTGCTAAATTTTGGGGTTTATATGAGCTTTATTTTAAGAGAATCTTCTGGAAATTGGTGCGTTTTATGGCTTGTTTGATGCTTCGTAGGAGATTTAGGTTTTTAGATGGAAGAATACAATTTTGGAGATTTCGGGGCTAAAGAGGGTGTTTTTAGCATAACTCTGTAGCCAGAGCAGAGCAACATAGCTCTGCCGCTAAAGCCCGCGCTCCAGACCAGACCAGAGAAGTCAGCAGAAGTCCCGCGTCAGAAAAACCAATCTCCAGAGCAGCGAAATCGAAGCGCCAGAGGAATCATAAGCGCCAGAGGAATCGAAGCGCCAGAGGAATCATAAGCCCCAGAGAAATCACTTCGCCGCTGGAATCATAAGTGCCAGCGGAATCATAAGTGCCAGAGCAGCGAAGTCTCGCCAGAGAAATCAACATATCAGAGCAGAGCGGAAGCCGTTCTGCTGGCGAGAGCCGCGAATTCCGCCATAGTGGAGATTATTTCCAGAGCGCGCGTCATAGCTGAACTTACCTTCCTTTGCACGATTCTATTCCTTTTAGAGTCCGGCTTTGCATGGCAACTTTCATGGTGATCCATAGGGATTCAAAGTCTATAAATAGGGCCTAGTTTTTCTTTCAGATACACAATTCCTTGCCCTAATTTTCGTCTTTCCTGGAGATCATCTTTCCCTTGGCAGCCGCAACTTTAGACTTAGATTTATTAGTTTAATTTTGATTACGTTCATCCTTTTGCTTTAGTTTTCAGTACAGACGATTTCTCTTTTCATTCCAGAGTGGTGATTTTATTTTCTTCGCAATTTAATTTATTCTCTTGTTCTATGTTTACTTTTATTTCTTTGCTTGTTCTTAATTTAAGCATGAGTAGCTAAACTTTTAATTCGGCGAGAATAATGAAACTCTAATTCAATTATCTGTGAGACCTAATTAGTTTAAAATTGATTCCTATTGATTCCGATTAATTCCTAGGTTCAATGATAATTCTGATTTTATTTAAGCTTGATCAACTTAGGTTTAATTGGATTATAGTCAATTAGCACCTCCAATCCGTAATTGTTGGAATAGGGCTGATTAGTGACAAAACTACCATGTTCGTAGTAGGAATTAATTGGTATATTAATTATTACTAGCGTATCTAGGATAATTGATATAAACGGGGTTCCTTCACCTTAATGCTATTAGAATATTAAATCTAAGACTGGCGTATCCAGCTAGGTTATATTTTAATAAGGGAAATAGACAAGACTAGCGTATCTAGCTGTCTATCGACACAGTAAGTAGGAATTGGGGTATGTTAGTGCGTATCACGGTATCCTATAACTCGTTGGTTAATAGGGATTAATTGATTATTGCGTCGAGGATCAGAGATTAAATTAGTGTGGATTTATTTGAGCCGAATTACCTTTCTATTGATTTATTTCAAGAGTTATTTCTATTTGATTTGTTGCATTCTTAGTTTTAAATAATTCTTCTCAAAATTAAGGCGTGGTGGCTACACCAAAATTTTATAGATTTAGGGAATTGAATGGTTTTATCTGCTCTCTGTGGGATCGACCCTGCTTATCATCATACTAATTTGTTTTGATAATTCTGCAGGAATTATTTGGTGGTTGGCGACGTCCACCAAACTCATATGTCAAAATTCCGGTTTTATATCAATCTTGGTCCCAGCGGTCATCATGAATGGTCTCCCCAATAGTATAGCATTCTCTCCTGTTTCTGGTCCGGTGTCCAGAACATAGAAGTCGGCTGGGAAAATCAAATCCCCAACCTTGATCAGTACGTCCTCCACCACTCCTTCAGGGTAAGCGTTGGATTTGTCAGCCAACTGTATGACCACACGGGTGTTCCTCATCTCCCCAATATTCAACCTTTTATATAGTGCCAATGGCATCACATTAATGGAAGCTCCCAAGTCCATCATTGCCTTATCCATGTTTGTTCCGCCTATATTGCATGGAATGGTGAACATCGCTGGATCCTTCCGCTTCGTGGGTAGCTTTCGTTGGATCACTGCCGAGACACTCTCTCCCATCACGTAACGGACTTCTTCCTCCATCTTGACTTTTCTTGAACAAAGGTCTTTCAAGAATTTGGCATACTTTGGAATTTGCCTGATAGCATCGAGTAGTGGTATGCTCAGTTCAACCTTTTGAAACATCTTCATCATTTCACTTGCTTCCTTCTCTTTAGCTTTCTGTTTCAGGCGTCTTGGGTAGGGTGCGTCGGTTGGGTTGCTACCTCCAGCTTGTTCATCAGTTAGGCCCTTACCGCTTTTATTCCAACTTCCTTGAATCAGTTCAGCCTCAGCTAACAACTCTTCTTCCTTTTCTTCTCCTTCCGGAAACTCAGTTAACACAACTTGAGCGTGTTCTCTGGGGTTGATTCCCATGGCTGGGAGCTTACCAGCGTTCTCTTCCAGTTTGGCCACTGCTGACTCAACCTAAACACCTCTAGATTGACTTGCAATAGAACAAGGACATCCTAGTAGTGATAAGCTAACCCAAGTCGATCTCACAAGGAAAGTCTTAAAGGGCTTCTAGTAGTATCATAGGAAAAAGCAATAAAAGAAAGCAGTAAAGGTTTTGATTTAAAAACGTAACTTAAACTTAAACGTAAATTGAACTTAAACTTAACCTAGGCAATAATTTAAACAACTCGAATTAAACCTAACTTAAGGAATTAAATACTTATAAATTTAAAGACTTCTAATCTAGGCATAAACTAAAGTGCATAATTTAAATTGCATAATTGAAAAGAAAGCATAAACGAAAAATGTAAACATGATTAAACGAAAATAAATTGAATTGAAATACGAAATACCGTAAAATCCTTGAACGTGAAATTGCTGTCACTCAATCCCAATCCAAGAATAAACTAAAAACTGAATTGAAATCTAACTTAAAGCAATAAAAAAAAAAACTCGAAACTATGAAAAACTATGAAAGCAAGTAAATTCCTAAGCTTCGGATGCCAACAGATCTCTAAGATGGCGTCTAAAACTAGGGCAAGGGATTGATTATACAATGAAAACTATGGCCCTATTTATAGACTTCAACTCCTTCTGGATCACCATGGAAATTACCATGCAAAGCCGGACTCTAAAAGGAATAGAATCGTAGATGATAAGGTAACTCCAGCTATGATGCGCTCAGCAAGTAATCTCCACTCGGGCGGAAATCGCGGCTCTCGCCAGAGGAATGGTTATCGCCAGAGGAACGGATGACTTCTCTGATCTTGTCAGCGGAATGGGTTCCGCTTTGGTATTGATTCCTCTGACGTATCTCTACCCTCTGGCATATTGACTCCTCTGGCGCCTTGATTCCTCTGGCGCTTCCTCCGCTCTGGCGGGTGATTTCTCTGGCATGTCCACGCTCGCCTCGATTCCTCTGACGGTCGACTCCTCTGGCGCTTTTCTCTCCTCTGGCGGTCGACTCCTCTGGCGCTTTTCTCTCCTCTGGCGCTTTTCTCTCCTCTGGCGGTCGACTCCTCTGGCGGTCGACTCCTCTGGCGCTTTTCTCTGACTTAGCGAGTTCTCTGCTCTGTCTGAGATGATTTCTCTGCTCTGGTCTGGTCTGGCGTAAAAACGCCATTTTTAGCCAAAAATCCCCAAAATTATACTCTTCCACCTTTAAAACCTAAATCTCCTGAAAAACATCAAATACACCATAAAACGGACCAATTTCCAGAAGATTTATCTTACAATGAGCACATTCAAACCCCTAAAATTAGAACAATTAAGCATAAATCAACCCCCCCACACTTAGCCTTTTGCTTGTCCTCAAGCAAAATCCGTATGAATCATAGGAAGAGATTGATGTCAACAATGCTAATTTCCATCCAAACATTCATCAAGTCAATTCAAAATTTTACAATCAACACACATCTCTCGATCATGCAAGTAACTCAAAGTTTAAGAAGCAACAAAAGAGTAATGTAAGCAATTCGATCAGACCCAATTCTCCGCTAGAAGTGAATTCCCTAATGTGATCGCCTTTATAATCAATATCACCATTTTTCACACTTTGTGTGCTTAAAATTTTCGACAGTTGAGCCATAATTCGTGAAATAAAAACCATTTGGATGTAATCCAAAGTCTTTTCACGTGGTTTCCCATGTTCATAGTTAGACTAGAGGAGCAGAGACTCAGAGCTATCACATTTCAGAACAGGCCAGATGTTTCAGAGCTGGCAGTTTTGAAGTTGACAATTCGTCCAACATTTTTCACATTTCACAGATAAGATACGATCGTAGGCAATCACAATGACAACACTCCTTCTAGCATCTACCGGACAAATCACGTTTTACTAACTTACAATCATGTTGCAACAAAACTCAAATTCTTTGCACAAACAAGAAACATATATCAAGAGTAAAACAAGAATAACCACCATTCATTCTCAAACCCGAAATTTGCATCGAAAACCTTATTCTCTTCCACAAATTCATACAAACTAGCAAGATTCGAGACTAAAAACTAAGCATAGAAAGACTAATCTTGCCCAATTGAAAGCATAAACTCAATAAAACACCCCCCCACACTTAAAGCATGCCATGTCCTCAGGGCAGAAAAGAAATAAGAATAGAGTGGAGAATACGTCTCTGATTTTCGGCATTGAGAAACTGAAGCATCGTGCGAGATGGTGAAGAGGGGAAATTGCGATTTGCGGTAGAGTGAAGAGTGGCCATGCTGAATCAAGTCAGCGCTGGCAGAGCAGCGCTGAGAAGTGCAGCGCGGAAAAGTATAGCGCGGAGAAGTGCAGCGTTGAAAATAAGATATGCTCACCAAGCATCATAGTATCCGCAAAGCATCCAAAACTTAGGAAACACACGAAACACACAACTAAAAACAAAGAAAAACAGAAAGTAAAAACAAACCAACGGTGGGTTGCCTCCCACCAAGCGCTAGAGTTAAAGTCTCCAGCCCGACTTCAGATCTGAATTTCAGCAAGGGTTGTGCAGAGCTTGAGACTCCACTTCCATAGTCTGACTCTGGTGCTCGTAGTATGGTTTCACTCGATGGCCATTCACTCGGAAACTCTCCTTCGTGTTTTCATTGAGTAACTCAACAGCACCATGCTCAAACACCTCCTTAAGTAAAAACGGACCGCTCCACCTAGATTTTAGCTTACCCGGGAATAACTTCAGTCGAGAATTGAACAAAAGTACCTTCATCCCAGGGCAAAGCTTCTTATGGCATATACGGAGGTCATGGAGTCGCTTCACTTTGTCCTTGTAAATTCTTGCATTCTCATACGCCTCATTGCGTAGCTCATCTAACTCCTCCATTTGCAGCGTGCGCTGCTTCACAGCAGAGTCCAGGTCATAGTTGGCAGCTTTGATCGCCCAATAAGCTTTGTGCTCTATCTCCACCGGCAGATGACAAGCCTTGCCATATACTAGACGGTATGGACTCATCCCAAGCACACCCTTGAAGGCAGTTCGGTATGCCCAGAGAGCGTCATTCAACTTTGCGGACCAGTCCTTGCGCGAGGGCTGCACCGTTTTCTCCAAAATTCCTTTGATCTGCCGATTGCTCGTCTCAGCTTGTCCAGAGGTCTGTGGATGGTATGGTGTTGCAACCTTGTGCGTGATCCCATTCTTCTTCATGAGCTTTGCAAACAACTTATTGCAGAAGTGCTTGCCTCCATCGCTAATGATAGCTCTAGGAAATCCGAATCTAGAAAGAATGTTCTCTTGCACAAACTTAAGCACCACATTAGCATCACATGTCCGCGTGGGGATAGCCTCAACCCATGCGAAGTAGGAAATGGTCCCATGAAATCAATGCCCCACACATCGAAGATCTCGACAATTAAAATGCTTTGGAGGGGCATCTCATTTCTGCGGCCAATATTTCCTACTCTCTGACACCGATCGCAAGCAAGAGTGAAGGTGTGTGCATCTTTGAAAATGGAAGGCCAAAACAAACCTGATTGAAGAATTTTATGTGCTGTTTTCTGCCCCCCAAAGTGTCCACCACAATGATCCTCATGGCACATTTTCAACACTTGTTGTTGCTCCTCTGCCGGCACACAACGTCGAATGACATCATCCTTTCCAAGCTTGAAAAGGTGAGGAATCTCCCAATAATAGTGTCTGCATTGAGCTAAAAATCTCTTTCTTTCCTGCGATGTCAGCTCAGGCCGTAGAATACCACAAACTAAGTAATTGACAATATCTGCATACCAGGGCTCGGCACTCGCAGGGCTGCTCTTATCAAAGGTTAATGCATATGTATGCTCAAAAGGAAAATATTCAGGGATGCAATTGAAACTCGATTCTATCAGATTTTTATCCAATCGGGAAAGGTGGTCAGCTACGTGATTCTCGCTCCCTTTCATATCCCTGATTTCTACATCAAACTCTTGCAACAGTAAGACCCAACGGATGAGACGAGTTTTAGCCTGAGGTTTAGTCATCAAATATCGAAGTGCAGCATGGTCACTATGGACAATGACCTTAGACCCAATGATGTATGCTCGAAATTTGTCCAAGGCAAAGACCACATCAAGCATCTCTTTTTCAGTAGTGGTGTAATTTACTTGAGCGCTATTCAAAGTTAAACTAGCATAGTAAATCACACGCAACATCCTATCCACACGCTGACCTAGCACCGCTCCTACAGCAGAGTTAGACGCATCACACATGATCTCAAAGGGTAATGACCAATCAGGTGCAATCACAATTGGGGCAGAGCTCAACTTAAGTTTTAATGTTTCAAAGGCATGCATGCAAGAGTCATCAAATTTAAAAGGAACGTCCTGAGCTAGTAGTTTGCATAGAGGTTGGCTAATTTTAGAGAAATCTTTAATGAAACGTCGATAAAAACCGGCGTGACCTAAGAAACTCCTAATCCCTTTGACATCAATAGGGGGTGGCAACTTTTGGATTACCTCCACCTTAGCTCTGTCGACCTCTAGTCCATGCTTAGACACCACATGACCCAAGACAATCCCACGAGTAACCATGAAATGACTCTTTTCCCAACTCAAAGTTAGGCCACTTTCAATACACCTTTTCAACACTACATCAATCTTAGTCAAACAATCATGAAAAGACTGCCCAAAAACCGAAAAATCATCCATAAAAACCTCCACGCATTTACCAATCATATCAGAGAATATGGACATCATGCATCGTTGAAACGTCCCGGGCGCATTGTACAATCCGAACGGCATCCTCTTCCATGCAAATGTCCCAAAAGGCGTGGTGAAGGCAGTCTTGACTTGATCTTCCGGTGCGATTGCGATTTGGTAGTATCCTGACAACCCATCTAGAAAACAATAAAAATCATGTCCTGCTAAACGGTCTAACATTTGATCAACAAAAGGAAGAGGAAAGTGATCCTTTTTGGTGACGGTATTGAGTTTCCTGTAGTCGACGCACATCCGTCATCCCGTGGTAGGGCGCGTCGGTACCAACTCCATCTTGTCATTGCGCACAACCTTCATTCCTCCTTTCTTTGGCACGACATGCACCGGGCTCACCCACTCACTATCGGCAACTGAATAGATAATCCCTTCGGCAAGAAGCTTAAGGATTTCTTTGCGCACAACCTCCATCAGCATAGGGTTCAAGCGTCGCTGGGCATCTCGCTTGGGTGTAGCTCCTTCTTCTAGGTTGATCCTGTGCATGCATGTGGCTGGACTAATGCCACGTATGTCACCTATGCTCCATCCCAGCGCTGCTTTGTTTCTCTTCAGCATCTCGAGCAGCGCCTCTTCTTGCTCTAGAGTCAGAGTAGACGAGATGATGACTGGCTTCTCATTTCCGTCTTCTAAAAAGACATACTTGAGATTGGTTGGGAGTTCCTTCAATTCGAGTGCTGGTTTCTTTGCCCCCACCTGTTCCTCCTCTAAGCTGGGCAATGCAGGTTTGGGCAGTGCAGGATTGCTGGGCAGGTCAGCGCTGCCAGGGCTGAAGGCAGAGCAGCGAAGCTCCCGCGTCAGAGCAGCGCCGAACTCTTCAGCTTCCCGATCTAGTTCTTCCATGTCTGCTGATCCAACGCAAACTTCCTCGCATTCCTGCTCCTGTAAAAATACCTTCTCAACCAAGCCATTAATAGCATCTATATATGAGCATTCATTCATAAGGTTGGCCGAAGGCATAGCCCGATTTTCATGCACTGAGAAAGACACCGACTCCCCCAACACTGACATTTTAATAGTTTCATTTTTTACATCAATCAACGTGTTAGTGGTCGCCATAAAGGGCCTTCCTAATAGCAAAGTGTGATCTCTACCATTCTCATGCACATCTCCAATCTCCAGTACGACAAAATCAACGGGCACTATCAGACCCCCGACTCTAACTAGGATATCTTCTACTATACCACGGGGATACCTGACGGACCTATCAGCAAGTTGGAGGCACATGCGAGTAGATTTTAAATTACCTAACTCTAATTGTTGAAAAATAGAGTAAGGCATCAAGTTAATCCCAGCCCCCAGATCCAACATACCCGTGGCTTCCTTACCATTTCCCAAAGCAATATTAATCACAAAACTACCTGGATCACGTTGCTTGGGTGGCAAAGATTGCTGCATGATTGCGTTTGCAACTTCATAGACCAACACCTTCTCATTGTCACCGAACCTTCTTTTGTTGGATGCCAATTCCTTGAAGAATTTCACATATGCAGGCACATTTCGGATCACATCAAGAAGAGGCAAATTCACATTTACCTTGGCCAACATGTTGTAGAATTCTTCAAACTGACGGTCCTGCTTCTCGTTTCTCAATCTGTTCGGAAAAGGAATCGGTGGTCGATAGGGTGCAGTAGCTTTGTGGAGCCTGACTTCCTTCTCCTTCTCGCCTTCCTTTTGCTTATCTGTCGTCTCTCCATCAGTCGGGCTGGTCAGCGCTGAGTTCGTCAACTCTGGTCTAGGCTGGACAGAACTCGGCAGCTCTGCTATCGGTTTCTCTGCTCTGGTGAAGGCAGAACTTGACTTCTCTGCTCTGATCACGGTAGAGTTCGGCTGTTCTGTACTGGTGAAAGCAGATCTCGACTGCTCTGCTCTGGTCAAATTAGGAACCTCCACTTTGTTATCCACCATCTTACCACTGCGAAGAACAGTTACAGCAAGAGCTTGATGCGTCTGAGAAGGTTGACCATGAAACTTCCCGGGTTGCTGTTGTTGTTGGATTTGATTTAAGGCATCGGAAAGTTGTCCAACCGTAGTCTCGAGCCTTTTGATCGTAGAAGCTTGGGACTCCATACTTTGTTTGCTCATCTCCATAAAGGATTGCAGTGTTTCTTTGAGCGTGGATTTTTGTGGTGGAATCGACGACGCATTCTGTTGCGGAATGGGTTGCTGCTGTTGGTATTGTGGTCTGTATGGTTGAGAAGAACCCTGCGGTGGTGGGAAATACTGTTGTTGTTGATAGCCCATCTGGGGTGGTCGACGGAATTGATTCCCCCCAAAATTTTGATTTCCCCATCCTCCATTCGGCTGACTCCTCCATCCTCCAACGATATTCTGTGGACCTTGATTCATGCTCTGGCCATATGGTCTGCTCTGCACTTGATTGTAGCTTTGGAATCCTTGTGCCGCATAGACTTCAGCTTGTCCTTCCGGAGTAAATTCTCCCATTCGATGACACTCATGGGCTCCGTGGCTGACATCTCCACAAATACCACACGGCTCTACGTACTGCATGGCTGGATTCGGCGAGGCTAAACTCTGAACTAGAGAATTTTCCATCTTGCCCATCTTAAGATGCTCCACTTGTCTCACAAGATCGGCTACTTGCTTCTGCAGCTCATACTGATTTGTCACCGCGCTGGCATCAACTCTTCTTCCACGGACGGACTTCTGTTGGGAGCTTTCGGCCAAGGTCTTGAAAATTTCTTTTAGGTCTGCAGCTGTCTTCCGAGCTATGTTTCCTCCTGCCGTGCTATCCACCATAAATTGGCCAGTTTGTACTAACCCATCGTAGAAGAACTGCATCAACATGACATTAGTGAACTGATGTTGAGGGCATTGGCGGATGAGTTCTTCATATCTTTCCCAAGCTTCATGCAAAGGCTCGTCCGCTCCTTGGGTAAACTCCATTATTTTCGTTCTCAGCTCCTGTGTCTTATGACTTGGGTAGTATTTCAGCATGAACTTTTCACAAGCATCTCCCCACGTAGTGATAGAGTTGGGCGGCAGAGATAGCATCCACGTCCTCGCCCGGTCTTTAAGTGCATAAGGGAAGCACTTGAGCTTGAGTTGGTCCTCTGTGAGAGTAAGCAGAGGAATTGTTTGCACTTGTGTGCAAAAATCTCGGATGAATTGCAACGCATCCTCGCTTGGCATCCCGTGGAACACCGGCAGCAGATTGGAATCATTAGGTTTGAGATTATAGTTTCTCACAGCAGTGGGAAGCACAATAGCCGACGTGTTGGTATCTCCAATTACCGGCCAGGTGAAGTCTCCCATATATTCCATATGCTGGGCCATCTCCTTCTTTTCCTTGTTTAATTTCTGCCTAGAGCTGAAATTGGCGGAGCTGGCCTCTTCCTCCTTAGCTTGTTTTGCCGTTTCTGTCGCGTGCTCTGTATCTGCAGGGCTGGCGTCCTCTTTTGTTGGCTGCTCTGAAGGTTCAGAATCAGAGCTGGCTGGCAAATCTATTTCCTCCTCTCTTGCGCTCTGCTCGGGTAGTTCAGAATCAGAGTAGGACTTGGCAGAGCTGGCTTCTTCCTCTTCTACAGTCTGCTCCGGAACCTCCGGTTCAGAGTCAGAGAAGAAATCTTCAGTTCTGTCACGTGTTTCTCTGTCAGAGCTGGAGTTTGAACCGTCTGCTCTGTCGTCACCGAACACTCCCTTGCAGCTATTATTCCTGAAAATCCCTTCGCTAATACTATGCAAGGGAGACACCAATTTGCCTTTAAGACTACGGCGTCCCTGCATGCACAACACTGAACAAACGGATTAAACGCATCGAGTGGGAGAAACGTAAAAACAAAAATTAAATAAAGCAAGTAAAAACGACACAACTAAAACGCCTAAAACCATCCCCGGCAACGGCGCCAAAATTTGACTCAACCTAAACACCTCTAGATTGACTTGCAATAGAACAAGGACATCCTAGTAGTGATAAGCTAACCCAAGTCGATCTCACAAGGAAAGTCTTAAAGGGCTTCTAGTAGTATCGTAGGAAAAAGCAATAAAAGAAAGCAGTAAAGGTTTTGATTTAAAAACGTAACTTAAACTTAAACGTAAATTGAACTTAAACTTAACCTAGGCAATAATTTAAACAACTCGAATTAAACCTAACTTAAGGAATTAAATACTTATAAATTTAAAGACTTCTAATCTAGGTATAAACTAAAGTGCATAATTTAAATTGCATAATTGAAAAGAAAGCATAAACGAAAAACATAAACATGATTAAACGAAAATAAATTGAATTGAAATACGAAATACCGTAAAATCCTTGAACGTGAAATTGCTGTCACTCAATCCCAATCCAAGAATAAACTAAAAACTGAATTGAAATCTAACTTAAAGCAATAAAAAAAAACTCGAAACTATGAAAAACTATGAAAGCAAGTAAATTCCTAAGCTTCGGATGCCAACTGATCTCTAAGATGGCGTCTAAAACTAGGGCAATGGATTGATTATACAATGAAAACTATGGCCCTATTTATAGACTTCAACTCCTTCTGGATCACCATGGAAATTACCATGCAAAGCCGGACTCTAAAAGGAATAGAATCGTAAATGATAAGGTAACTCCAGCTATGACGCGCTCAGCAAGTAATCTCCACTCGGGCGGAAATCGCGGCTCTCGCCAGAGGAATGGTTATCGCCAGAGGAACGGATGACTTCTCTGATCTTGTCAGCGGAATGGGTTCCGCTCTGGTATTGATTCCTCTGACGTATCTCTACCCTCTGGCATATTGACTCCTCTGGCGCCTTGATTCCTCTGGCGCTTCCTCCGCTCTGGCGGGTGATTTCTCTGGCATGTCCACGCTCGCCTCGATTCCTCTGACGGTCGACTCCTCTGGCGCTTTTCTCTCCTCTGGCGGTCGACTCCTCTGGCGCTTTTCTCTCCTCTGGCGCTTTTCTCTCCTCTGGCGGTCGACTCCTCTGGCGCTTTTCTCTGACTTAGCGAGTTCTCTGCTCTGTCTGAGACGATTTCTCTGCTCTGGTCTGGTCTGGCGTAAAAACGCCATTTTTAGCCAAAAATCCCCAAAATTATACTCTTCCACCTTTAAAACCTAAATCTCCTGAAAAGCATCAAATACACCATAAAACGGACCAATTTCCAGAAGATTTATCTTACAATGAGCACATTCAAACCCCTAAAATTAGAATAATTAAGCATAAATCAACTGCCTTAGTCAAGTGACTAATCTGCTGGTTGGTTTGGTTCATGCCGGCACGAATTTCATTGCGAAATTTCTCGCTCTCTTTAGCCATGTTTTCGATGGCTTCTTCCCAAGGTGCCCTCCGGTATGGTGGCTGGTAAGGGAGTTGTTGTTGATTCTGGTTGTGGTGTTGAGGTGGTCCCAGCTGGTACTGTTGTTGATGTTGGTTCTGATTATACTGAGGACGTTACATCTGTGCTCCCATATTGTTCTGCTGTTGGGGCTGACCATCTTGCTTCCACCGAAAGTTAGGTTGGTCTCTCCATCCTGGATTGTAAGTGTTTGCATAAGGATCATACTTCCGTGGATTCCCATCATGTCCTCCGATGGCATTAACATCAACAATATCCTCGCCAAAATTAGGGCAATTCTCTGACTGATGTCCGGTGGCATCGCAGAGGCCACACTGACGAATCTTCTTCGGTATAGTCAAGCCCGATAGAAGTTCCTTGAGTTCGTTCATGATCTTCTTCATAGTCTTCTCCAGTTTGGACATCTCCTCATTTTCTTCAGTCTTTCTTGGTTTTTCCAGATTTCCTTCATGCCCTTCATCGCGTGATTCTTCTGCCATGGTACCCAACAATTGAAAGATCTCCAATGGAGTCTTACTCATTAATGATCCATTACAGGCTGCTAGGACCAAACTGCGATCATTTCTCCGCATGCCCTTTACAAAGCTTTCCACTTGGTCTTTTGGAGAGATTTGGTGATGAGGACAGTTGCTTAACATTCTCTTGAATCTCGTCCAGTATTCGTACAAGGATTCTAGTCCATCTTGCCTTATGATGCGGATGTCCCATCTCATCCGCTCCACTCTTGATGCTGGGCAGAACTCTTCCAAGAAAGCTTGTTGCAGTTGTGCCCATGTAGTGACACTACCTTCGGGTAGGTCATACAGCCATCTTCTTGCGTTGTCCACCAAGGTAAAAGGAAAGAGTATCAACTTGACATACTCTTGTTGCTCATCATTGGATTGATGCATGATTGTCATTTCAAAATATTGGAGATGAGTGTGAGGGTCATCTCCTTGGTATCCATTGAACTTCGGTAAGATCTGAAGTAATGAGGGCTTCATGTCATACCGACGAGGTGCAAACGGATTCTCTAGTAAGGTGATTCCGTTCAGCCTCAAGTTGAGATTAGTTGGGTATGCCAACTGTCTGAGGGTCTGCGCCTGCTCGGCTGCTGCTTGCTCTGCTTCTGCTTCTGCTTCTGCCATAGCTTCGCATCTCGCTATTCGTGCTCCTGCGCATAGTCGCCTTTCGGTGCGATCAATATCAGGGTCAAACACCAATGCTCTTACAGCTCTACGAGTTCCACGCATACACCGGTAGCGGAAAATGGAATGATGAGATAACAAAATTGCTGCGCGTCACTCCCCGGCAACGGCGCCAATTTTGACACACCCGTCGTGCTGTGCGGGCAAAATACTTGTGTATGCCCAGTACAGACAATACACGCTCCTACAATAAGAACTCAGTCTTAGTGGTAAGTGTAGGGTCGAATCCCGCAGGGAGTGAGGAACCACTTTGTTCTCCAACGACAAACTGAGGTGTCACAAGATTCAACCGAAAGAACAAATGCCTCACGAATGTTTACATGTTAACAACAATTATTTCCACCCCTAAAACCTCACCTAAGGAATTACTCACACATAGCAGAATTCATAAATGCGAAATGAATTAAACACATCATGAAACAAAAGAAAATACTTAAATAGATAAAGTAATACCTAAGGCTTCGAGCCTTTAATCTTGTTCGAATGAAAACACAACGGAAATAGAACTGGAATGTAAATTTTTTTGGGTGCCACACTTCGGCAGAATTAAAGAAATAAACTAAGTAAAACAAAGTTCAAAAGGGCCAAGAGCTTGTGCACGCTGCTCATCATCAATCTTTTATACTGCCTGATGAGGGATAAGGCCCTCACCAGTGCAGCACTTGATTTATACCCCATATTCTGATACCATCAATGATTAACTACTATAACGATTATTCTACAAATTGGAAAACTAACAGCGCAGGATAAAGAGTGAAGACCCTAGCGCCGACTTAACAGCTGCGCAGACGCCAAGTAGCCGAGAAGGCTGCACAGACGCCAAGTAGCCGAGAAGGCTGCACAGACGCCAAGTAGCCGAGAAGGCTGCGCAAACGCCAAGTAGCCGAGAAGGCTGCGCAGACAACAACATAGCCTAGAAAGCAGCAAACACCAGCCCAGCCTAAAAAGCAGCGCAGACACAAGCGTAGCCAAGAAGACAGCGCAGGCTTATCTCAAGGCGAATGCCCGAAAATGCTAGCACGGACAAGAGCTTCCCAACTACTTTCTGAAGGAGGCAAAAGCTGCAAGGCCGTTGGAGCAAGGACAGTTATCGGTGACAACGACATCAAGGATGCGATGAGCACGTGCCATGAAGAGAAAAGACAACCCTGCCCTCTCATCTTTGTTCTCTATAAATAAGACACCTGTAATAGAATAGAGGAAGATTTTTCAGTTTCGACCAACACATACCTTTTATTCTTGAAGAACTATTCCATTGGAGAACGTTGAAGCACTCATCGGATTTTACTTTTCAGGTCTCGATCTTTCGTTAATCCTTTAGTTTAGGACGTTGGTGAACTGACCTCTCACCAACTGGCGCCGTCTGTGGGAAATTTTTTGAGTTAAGGCGTGAGTTGTTGTTGATTTGTGAATCCTATTTTTTCTGTTCTTGTTCTGCTTCAACACGGATCCGTGGCAGACGAACATAAATCAGCACGGACTCCTTCACATGCACACCAGTTTGGCCTTCCTTTGAATGTTCGCATGAAAACTTTCCTTTCTTTTTGAATGATGGCAAAACAAAATTTTCATTACATGATAAGTTGAAATTTCCGGTATTTGACAAAATATTGAAGGTAAGGAGTTTATGTGACCTTTGATGTGTCTGGTAAAGTTATTTTCATTCCATTTTTCTTTTTCGGATGATGTTTGGCCGGTAAACCCATCGTGGATTCTCTGTTAAATAAATTTAAGCATTGGTCGGGAGGTGTTTATATGGGGTAGACATGGCGTTTCTCCCTGTTATTATGTGATGGGAGGTTGTGTAAATACTTTCTTTCCCTTTGAGCTCTTCATTATCTTAGTGATTCTAGTGCACCTTGGAGAACAGGTACGACGATGACTTCCTGGGATCATTCCCCAGAAAATGAAACATCCATCATGAACAACCATCAGGAAGAATTTTCCACGCAACTTTTATTTTCAATAAATCCGTACGTTTGATCTTAAATTGTCTGATGGGCCGAAGTTCCTGGGCTTTTATGAATTGCATTTTTCAAGAATTTTTTCAGGGTTTCTCTAGGGTTTTACGGGCCCCACCATTGTGGTCAATGATTCTGAGAGTGGAGAAAATAAGGCTGCGCAAGACTACTGCGCATAAATACTTATTTATAGGTACTTATGCTAATGATTTTACATTTCAGGTACCAACCATGGGAACTGATGACCCTTTTAGGAATCTGGCTAAAGATTTTGACACAATCGCGGGAGAGTCAGGAAATGGAAAGGCTGGAATCCCTTCGACCCAAGGAATTAACTTATCTGAGCTTACACCACCAGGTTTCACCACTTTTAACTACAACAAAAATAGGATATGACATCACTCATACGACACTGGTTTTTCTCAAAGCATGTGGTCGTATGTGTTTTGTCTGTGGTCTTTTATTTGTCTGTGGTCTTTTAGCATAAAAATTCAGTAATAGACAACAGATTTATGTGTCTGTTGTTATAGGTGTGAGGTTAAAAATAATTTATAACACTGGACTTAATTGTCTATGGTTATATGTATGATGTTATTATAAAAATAATAAATTGATAAAAAATAATAAAATTAAATAATTAAACTTGTTTTCCAATAAACTCAAAGAAGAATTAAACTCATAGTAATAAAATTGAAATAATAATTAAAATCATAGGAGTACTATTTTTTGATTAAATAAAAAATAACTTAAAATTATTTTTAGAAAATTAAACCCCGAAATTGGAAATTCTAAAGAAACTTAATTTTCTCTACAAAAATTATAAGTAAATTAGTTTCCCTAAAAATAAATTAAGGTTACACATCTCTCATAAACTACCATTCGAGCGCTGAAACTTTGATTCTTATAACCGCTGTTGCGGTCCAGTGCTCATCCTCTTCCTCCACGGTCGGCGGTCACTACTTCTGACGGAGCAACTACCGGTCACTGTTGCTCACGGCGCGGTTGATTTCCCCTGCCATAATCGCTAACTACCTTGCCCCATTCTCTTAGCGCCACGATTGAAGCTCGCCCCGGCCAGGCCATTGCCCGAAAATCGTTGCAAAGGTAAGGGGTTTTGATTTTAAGTCAACTATCTCGATCTCTCTTTCCCTCACTATCTCTCGCCCTCGCCCAGCTTTGTGCCACTGCCACCGTGCGACCGTGCCCTCGCCGACATCACCGTGCTTATGCCTCCGTCATCGCCGTCGCTACTGCTGTCGTCCCCTTCGTCCTTATGAGGTTAGTTTGCTGCTTCTTTTATCATTGGTATACGCCTACAAACTGTTTGATGATTTGTTTGAAAGAACAATTAATTGTTTCAACAGTTGTAATCTGCCAAGTTTTTCGAAGCAAGATTGAATAAGACTTTTAGATGTCAAGTTTATAGAAATAGTGTGTATTGGCTAATCAGAAACCAAATATGAAGCCAATAAAAGATAGTAGAAGATGATGGATTTCTGTGTATGGTTTTTCTAAATGTTCTTGATTACAATAGCATTATGTTGGGGTTTGGATTATATATGGCTAATGTTTAGTGAATTTTTCCTTGACATGTTATGCCACTAGAAAAAGCTTTCTTAAATATGCTTTAGTGAAGCATGATATTGGTGTGGGATTAGAGCAGAAACATAGTTATTGGTTGTCATATTTGCCACCATCTTTACAGATATATGTGTGTGTAATATATTTTGTGACTATGTTGTTGGGGTTAGTTCGATCAATATATTTATTTTTATTTGTTGTTTTCGGTTTTGAATGGAAGGATCCATATGAATGGGAAAATAATTTGAGGTTAAGATTTAAGACTTTAAGTTGTATATGACATCTCATGCCAATATCCTAAGTTAATTTATAGATACTTAGGTCTTAGAGTATTTATATTTTATTATATACAAGGTAATTGTGTAGTTGAATTAATTTATGACATAGTATATGATGATGATGCCATAGTATATGATGATGATGCTTCACTTAGTTGCAAGAATATGAATTTATCTATAATACTCTGAGATTAATGTCACTATATCATGTTACTGATAAACAAGAATTCTTTCTATTATATGCATTTGTATTTTGTTTCTTGTTTCTAAAGCACACCCTACCCTTCCTGGAAGAAAGCTATAATTACGATCATTTGGTTGGGGTAAAATTTTACAATGCTTATGTGGGAAGGAACTTGGATGCATGTATGTGGGAGTGGGGTTTGTCATATTCACCCATAGAATTAAGTGTTACTAATTGTTCGTGAAATAAGGAATTGAGAAAAAACGGCATGGCAATTATATCTTAGAGATAGCCTTCCTGTAGCTTGTAAAATCCTCTTAACTATTCTTGGTACTTTTGAGTTATATTAGATCATTCTCAGACTTGTTTGGGAGTACAAACATGAATAACTAGTCAAGGTACTATACATTTATTTATTTTTCTCATGTATCCAGAGGCAGTTGAGCCTTTTACACGTCAGCTTTTTCCTGGCAAGGGAGAGATAAGGCATCACCACTGATTTCTTATTCTATAACCTCATAATAAATTAGTAATAATTTTCTTGAGTTGGTACGATGGAAGTCTAAATGAAAATCATAGTCAGAAATAGAATTTTTGAATCAGACGATTAGTCCATGTAAACAAGGTCATAAAAAACTCAAGCCACTCTGTCATGTCTTTTAAGTTTACTTTAGCATACCTGAACTTCACCTCATAATTTTGGGCGATTCTCGTTCTGTTCAAGAAACCTTAATTGTTAATTGATGTTGATGAGTATGGAACACATGTATCGTTGTAATGTAATTATTGTGTATTGACGGAATGACAACATGTGGCTAATTTGTTTATAGATTATTTTGATTGTGATTGTGTGAAGGATATGTGGTGAAGGCAAAGAAGACAATATTGGACATATTGGTTGATGCATCACATTTTGAAGGAACGAAGGAACAACAAGTGTTAACTCATTTGAATGTTAGGCTGAACTTATTTGTTAGTGGATCCACAAATGTTTACTCATTTTAGTTATAGTTATTGTTAGAATTTAGCTTAATTATTTTGTAATGGAATATGGTAGAATTGATTTTGTCGAATCTTTAAGTTGTAATGAATATTGAAATTTTATAATGACTATGTTATAAATGAAAATGATTTTCTCATGCTTTTTAAATAAATATTGAATTTTCAAGAAAAAAAATTCTTATAAATATAGGATTTAATCGATTTTAAAATTATAAAAGAGCATGGTTTTTTTGGGACCTACGACACCGCTCAAAAACTGAGATGGTATATAAGAAATAAAATGGTCGTTTTTCTACTACAACAACAGATAAAAGCTAGAGTGGTATACAGAAAATACCCTAGACAATCGACACCTACGACACTACTCAAAAATCATAGTGATATTAATGATACAACAACAGACTCTATGCTCTCAAAGACCACATACAATGTCTGTTGTCATAAATATCTATGACAACAGGCAATGCCTGTGGTCTTTGAGCACCTTTTTCTAGGCACCTACGACACTACCACTTACAGCAACAGACATTTTCTCTAATAGACAATAGGCAATGCCCAATGTCTATTAGCTTTTCTGTAGTAGTGTTAATCCGGCCTCGGGGCCTACTGGGACCACTCCAGGAACAACACAGTCTCTGATTGGAACTTTAGCACCAGGGGGTAAGGTGCCTACTTCCACACAAGGGCTCCTTAATGTCCCGATCAATGAGCAGATGCTAGCGATGCTTAACTATGTCACAATTCGACAGCTGGCAGGGGCGCAGCCCCCTTTCACTACCCCGACCACTTTGAAAGAGGTTGAGCATGTAACACACAAGAAAACCACAACAGTGCCAGTCCAGGACGGGGAACGCGAACTACCTAACATATCACAACCAGCCACGCAGAAGGGAATGGGGAATACCGGGGAAGGACAAGGGAAGAACAAGAGAAAGTTTGTCACTAACAGTGTCCAAATCGAGGATGTAGGCGATTCTACAAGCGGCACCACTCCACAGCGCAGTCGGGGCACCCAAAGGGAAAATACCAGACTTAAAGAAAGAGTATCATTCCTTAAAGGTCAGTTGAAGAGCCTAGAAACAGAGCTTAGAGAACATCCCCAAGAGACCGTAAGGAACGAAGTTTCTGACGAGGAAGCATATTCATCGGAGGAACAGGAAGAAGAACCTCGAAGGGAAATTCCACACAAACGCAGGTCCATGGGCACATCTGGGGTAAGAAAGAGGAACACACCTCACCGACAGGTGCTGAGACTAAGCAATAATCCATTCTCAGATGAGATCTTACTGGAACCCTTACCCGTGAATTACCGCCCAATCTCTCTCGATTATGATGGGACGACTGACCCAAAGGCACATATGGCACGGTTCGAAGGCCTGGCATTGTTACACCAATATGGAGAAGGCATAAAATGCTGAATTTTTGCCACCACCTTATCAGGAATGGCCTAGAGATGGTTCCACAACTTGAAAAGCAGCTCCATCTACTCTTATGGGGACTTATACCTCATGTTTATGCGACAGTTTGCTAGTTCCAAGAGAATGGGAAAGACCGCTATATCTCTTATGGATGTCAAACAGGAACCATAGGAATCGCTAAGGGAGTATGTGGCCAGGTTCAACATGGCCGTGCTAGACACACCAGAGGCAGAATCACAGATCAAATGTTACGCGTTCGTCCGAGGATTAAAGCAAGGTCCCCTTTTCGACGCATTACAAATCAAACCACCTAAGGAATTTGACAACATCATGGCCATACTACCAGGATACCTGCAATTGGAGGACGCTAAGGCCGCACGAGGGGCCGAAGCCGATAAACTCCGCGTGAAGAAAGGTGACAACGGGATGCATCCCAGCGATAAACACTCTCAGAGAACACCATACAAGGGCCTACCACCAAGAATACCAGCCATGGCAATCGAGACCAGGTCTCCTTCCCCAGGACCTGCGCAGAATGATCGGCGCAACAAAGGCGGTGATATACAGGAATGCCATCCGTTGAATAGGCCTGCTGACGAAATCTTCCATCTTGTCAAAGACGAAACTTGGTTCCGAGCCCCATGGAACTACACCCGTGGTAATCCCAAACCAGGGAAGAATGACTTGCTGTGTGAATACCATAATGCTTATGGACACACAACCGCGAATTGCGGACACTTGATGAACCATTTGGAGATATTGGTGAGACAAGGTCAGTTGGACAGATTTATTGCTGGACCTCCGAAGAAGATGAACAGAGAACGACACAACCGTAATCATGATAATCACAGACGTGACGAGAGGGAGATGAGGAATGGCGCGGATGATAGACGCGAAGGAGAACTAAGGAATGAAATACCAGAACGACCACCTTTCCAGAGGGAAATTAATATGATTGTCGGAGAAAATGGTACGCCCACATCAAACAGAGCGAAGAAACAACTTGTCAGGGCTGTGAGAACAGGACACTTTAACTCAAAGGTCATGGCTATTACCAGCGCAGCCAGTGAACCCACCATATCCTTTGGCCCGGAGGATGCCAGATCGCTAATGTACCCCCATGACGATGCATTAGTCTTCTCAACAGATGTGGCCGGATGCCTGGTCCACCGAGTTTTCGTAGACTCGGGCAGCGCGGTGAATATTGTGTACTGGGACTGCTGGAAGGCCCTTGGCTCAGATGTCAGTATTGAACCAACGAATGCACCACTCTACGGATTCTCAGGAGAATCAGTAATACCGATCGGGATGGTAGAATTGTCGGTCACCTTGGAACGATCGCAGGGTGATAAAACCAGAACAATCAGATTCTTGATCATAGATGCTCTAAAGCCCACATACAACATCATTTTGGGGTGGCCTGCTTTAAACACCTTCAAGGCAGTGGTTTCCACATTCTACCTCAAAATGAAGTTTCCGATAGACGGTGGAAGGATTGGGGAAGTGTGGGGGGATCAAGCTACATCGAAGCAATGTCACGTACAAACTTTAACCCAGCGTACTGTGCAACAAGAGGATAGTATTGGAGACGACCCCAACACTCGGAAGTAAAAACAAAAGCAAGCAAAAACCCCGAAGAAACCCAATGATCGAAGAAAGGAGAAGACGGGGATAGTCACCGCATCAAACCCTGAACGTAGAGAAATCATGGAACTCAGAGACGGAGCTGATAAACAACCCCTTGTTTCCACAAGTGACGCGTGCCTGTCCATCGAACTTTTTCCTGACAAGGAGGGATACACCACCAAGATTGGAGCAGGAATGACACCCGTCCTCCGAAGAGAAGTCACCGCATGCCTGCGTAGGAATGCGGATGTATTTGCATTCAACACTTCCGACCTAAAAGGGATAGACAGAGAGCTAGCTGAACATCGTCTTAACACTTCGGTGCGGAGAAGGACGCAGCAATTCGGGAACAAGTCCAAGCCCTCCTCGAAGCAGGACATATCATAGAAATCCAGTATCCTGAATGGATATCTAATGCAGTCATGGTAGAGAAGAAAGCCAAGGTATGGAGAATGTGCGTGGACTAAAGAGATCTTAACGCAACTTGTCCTAAGGATTGTTACCCACTCCCTCGGATAGACCAGCTGGTGGACGCTACTTCGGGGTGTGAGCTCCTGTCCATGATGGATGCCTACCAAGGATATCATCAAGTAAAGATGCACCCGGGGGATGTAGCCAAGACTGCCTTCGCAGTGTGCACAGGAGTCTTCGGATGGAAAAGCATGCCCTTCGGCCTCAAGAATGCAGGGGCCACATACCAGCGTATGATGGACAAAATTTTCAAGACGCAGTTGAGGAGAAACATATCGGTGTATGTTGACGACATGCTGGTGCGCAGCATCAAAGCCAGTTCCCACGTGGCCGATTTGGAGGAAACCTTCTCAGTGGTCCGCAAGAATAGACTAATGCTCAACCCCACCAAGTGCACCTTTGGAGTGCAATCAGGAAAGTTCTTGGGTTACAGGGTAACACCAGAGGGAATTGAAGTCAATGTTGACAAAGTTAAAGCCATCTTGAACATGACCCTACCCAGGAATGTCAAAGAGATTCAAACACTCAATGGTCAGATTACCACACTGAGTCGGTTCATCTCACGCTCAGCTGAGCGAAGTCTACCGTTTTTCAAAGTTCTAAGGAAAGGAAGTCGATTTGAATGGAGTAGCGAGTGCCAGAGAGCTTTCGAAGACCTAAAGGCCTACCTAACCAAACTACCAGTGCTAACAAAGCCTTATTCGGGAGAACCACTGTACCTATATATCTCTGTGGGAGTCGAATCTCTGAGCTCAGTGCTGGTCCAAGAGGAGAACCGGCAACAACAACCGGTATACTTTGTAAGCAAAGTCATCCAGGGTGCAGAGCTACGCTATACCGAGGTTGAAAAGACCGCATACACAATCATGATCACGGCCAGAAAGTTAAGGCCATATTTCTTATCACACAAGGTCATTGTGAGAACAATAATACCATTCAGACAAATCCTAGGGCGACCGGATCTAGCAGGGAAAATGGTGAAATGGGCCATAGAGCTTGGAGAATATGAGGTCGAGTTTGAGCCACGCACTACCATTAGAGCGCAGGCATTAGCGGATTTTATCCAAGAAACAACAAGGTGGCCTATGAAGGGGCCGTGGACAGCGCAAGTTGATGGTTCGGTCACTAAAGAAGGGTGTGGGGTGGGAATCTACATTACCTCACCTGAAGGGGAAGTCTATCAATTCGCTATCAAGTTTGAAGATAAGTTATCCAATAACGAAGCCGAATATGAAGCAGTGCTAAGGGCAGCTCACATACTCAGAGAACTCAGAGCCGACAACGCAGTGATTAAGACCGATTCTCAATTGGTGGCACAACAATTAACAAGAGGTTGCGGGATAAAGAAAGAAAGAATGAAACACTACTTTGACAAGGTCCGGGAGATTGGTAAGAAGTTTGAGAAATTTGAAATACAACAAGTGCCGAGGGAAGAAAACCAACGAGCGGACCTCCTGGCTAGAGTAGCCAGCGCAGTTGAACAAACCTGGAGCGAGGACATTACTTTGATGTTCGAACCTAAAAGGGGAGTGGTAGCGCAGGTATATAATATTGAAACCAAGGATGACTGGAGAACGCCCATCATATACTATCTGAAGAATGGTAAACGAATGAAAGAGGACACCTCACGGTATGCCAAATACGAGAATTATTGCCTCATCGACAATCAGCTCTATAAGAGGTCCTTCACACACCCATTCCTGAAATGCCTGGCCCCTGAAGAAGCACAGTTTGCCTTAAAAGAGGTCCATCAAGGGTGCTGCGGTAACCACAGCGGACACAGGGATTTGACGAGGAAAATAATCAGAGCAGGATTTTACTGGCCCGGAATCAGCAAAGAATCGAAGGCCTTCGTGCAAAAATGCGAGGCTTGTCAGAAACACGCTCCCAAAATCAATATATCTGGGGAAGAAATGGGGATCATGTATGCTGCGCATCCTTTCGATAAGTGGGGAATCGACATTGTGGGTAAATTACCAACTACTCCGGGAGGCAAGTACTTTCTTATAGTCACCGTAGACTACTTCTCTAAATGGATTGAAGCAGAGGCTGTCACCAAAATTGACGATAACACAGTAGAGAAGTTCATATGGAAAAACATCTGTTGTCGATACGGGGTGCCAAGGATTTTGGTTTCGGACAATGGAACCCAGTTCACGAGCAAGAGGATTGAGGATTTTTGTTCTCGAATGGATATCACACAGAAATTTGTGTCAGTAGCCCACCCCCAGGCCAACGTACAGGTAGAGAGCTGGCAAACCGCACTATATGTGAGGGGATCAAGAAGAGACTTGAACGAAGCAGGGGACGATGGGTTGAGGAGTTAGACACAGTGTTATGGGCACTTAGAACCAGCCCGAAGACCGCAACCGGAGAGGCTCCTTTTACTTTGGTATATGGGTTGAACACTGTGGTACCTGCTGAAGTAAGACTGGAATCTCATCGGGTCACAACCTATAACACTGCATAGAATGAGGAATTGCGCCGACTTGACTTGGACTTGATTGAGCTATAGAGAGAGGAAGCACAAGTAAGGGCGGCAAAGTACAAAAGCATTATCAAGGCTGGTTACGACAAGAAAGTAAAGCTGCGCAGACTCGGGAAGGGAGACTTGGTACTCAAACGGGCAGACGCCTTGAAGCCCGTAGGGAAATTTGAAGCTAACTGGGAAGGTCCTTTTGTCATCACGGAAGTCTTGGGAGGAGGAGCTTATCACCTAGCAGACCAAGAAGGGCGGCCACTCACCAGGCCATGGAACATAAGTAACCTCAAGAAATTTTACGTGTAAGTGCTATATTCAGTTACCATCATGTAGACCAAACACTCTTTTTCCCACTAGGTTTTAATGAGGTTTGGGCCATGGACATCTTAATAAAATGGATTTCATGGTTTAGGGAAACATACTCTTACCTGTGTAACATCTGGACACACACTCACAATGCATCTTTGTTCCACTAAGGGCCGCTCTGCGGGGTGTACCATCTTTGTTTCACTAAGGGCCGCTCTGCGGGGGTGTACCATCTTTGTTTCATTAAGGGCCGCTCTGCGGGGGTGTACCATCTTTGTTTCATTAAGGGCCGCTCTGCGAGGGTGTACCATCTTAAGGGCCGCTCTGCGGGGGTGTACCATCTTTGTTCCACTAAGGGCCGCTCTGCGGGGGTGTACCATCTTTGTTTCATTAAGGGCCGCTCTGCGGGGGTGTACCATCTGAAGGGCCGCTCTGCGGGGGTGTACCATCTTTGTTCCATTAAGAAAGGAAATGCCATGACAGCATAGACTATTTCTAACACATAAATTTTTTTCGACCGCACTCATATTCAGTTAGATTTCGATGATAAAGCCTTTAACCAAGAGGTAGAAAACCACGCTGCTGAAATAGAAATTTTATTCAGAAAAAATAAAACTTTTGATAACACAAGCGCTAACAAGACAAAAATCAGAAAAACCCCAAAGAGAGGAAAAAACAACAACCCAAGCGAAAAACAAGCTAAAACTAGGCAGTCAAACGAAATCACAAGACTCCAAAGGAATCAACCATCGGAGGAACCGAATGTTAGAGCAATAAAGTCAATCTCCAGAGCAGCACAACAGAACTGCGTAGTTAGAAAAGAACAACGCAGACCACAACAATACAGAGCTGCGCAGCATAACAGCGTAGAACAGCGTAGCTAAAGTGCTTTACCAAACAACCACGCATGATGGTTCAGCTTGGGACTAAGATCGTTGTACTAAGCGTGACAAACATAAAATTCGGGAATAACGCATAATAACAACAGATATAAAGTCTAGAGCATCCAAGAGAATCAAAACACATATTATATAGGGCAAGTCTGAGAGAAATTATACAACGAGAATAACTTCCATAAAAATAACAAGTCTTTACATAGGGGGTGGCATAAGCTAGAGAAGGAAGGATCTATTCAGTCAAAGTGTTGGGGAGAAGAAGGAGGATCCACGGCGAGCTCTTCGGCAATGGACTCCTCAACACGGACGGGCTGCACGACCTCCTGAATCACCGGATCCGACACCACTGGCAGCTGGAATACAACCGGAGTTGCCTCTAGCACAGCTACAGACGGCGCAGCCTCTGATTCCACTACCTCTGTCTCCGTCCGCGCCACTCGTGAGGTAGATCCCTTTTTGCTTTGAGAAACAAGAATGGCCTTAGAGGGAGCCGGAGGAGGGTAGACCAGGGTCCCCCCGGGATAATTACCTCGAGGGGAACGCATATGGCTGCGCAGTTCATCCAGGAAGGACGATCGAATCACCGGCTCAGCAGGTAAGGTGTCCCTCATTTCATCCTTAGCAAAGAGTCGGAGAGCTTTATCCAAAACCGGGAGCCACCAACCAGGAGTCGAAGGAGCAGAAGGGTCAATGCCCAGCAGCTCGTTTAGACTAGTGTCATCTACACGGTCCAATACAGCATCAAAGTCAAACTGGCTACGCTGTTCGGACGTTGCTCCCACCTGGTCAAGGGCAAGCCGACTGCCTTCCTTCACCAAGAATTGCATAGCAGGCCCCATCAAACAGAGCATGTCAGGAGAACGACAGAAGGCTTGAAGAGAATCCTCTAACATGTAGCAGACAAGAAATACTGTTAGCGGAATTCTTTTATCCCTCGCATGAAAGCTTCGTTTTCTTGATCAGCAACCTTCGCCTTAACCTGATTCAACTTAGCCTGCCATGCCTCCGACATCTCATGCTTGACAGTCTCAAGTTCTTTCTCCCTGCTCTGGGACATACGAGCAAACTCAGTCGCGAGGGACTCCTTCTCCACTTTCATCTTCGACAGCTCAGCCTGAGCTTGGCGCAGCTGCTCCCGAAGCTCAGTATTATCAGCCAGAGAGGCCATGAGATCCTCCTCTTTCTCACGGAGGTTGGAGGTTGCCCGGGTCATATGTCGGGAAGCTGACAAACATTTTACCCGCAACTGCACAGACACAATCATAATCCATAACATAAGCTAAAAATCCGCACACAGGAAGAAATATAAAAACGAGAACACGCATAACTTACCTGCTCCACACCCAAGCACATGTCAAAAGCCAGGTCTCCCATGTCCATGACATCATATCTGCACAGGTCGACAGAGGCGATCTGCGATTCCATTTGGGATCGACACTCCTGCCCGGTCAAATCCTTCAAAGCACGGGGGCCCAGGATCTCTACAAGGGAGTCAGACTTTTCCCCTGCCTGTGCAGCCACAGGAGATGCATCACCGAGCAGAGCGTTGAAAGAATCTTTATCCCCAACATCTGGAGCAGGGACTTTCTTCTTCTTGGATGGCCGAGAAGAGACCGCCGATTGAGCCTTGCGACGTTTACGGGTCTCAAGGCCCTCACCTTCAGCAGAGCTCGCTTCACCCTCATCGCAGAGCTGAAGAGGTTGAGTGCCAGCAGCAGATAAAACCGGACGAGGTCGCCCGGGATTGAGGGATTCAGGGGTCACACGTTGCGCTGACGCGGCCCGCGGAGCGGCATCTCCTTCAACAGCAGGGTCGGGGAGGAAGCGGAAGGAATCAAGGGCACCATGCTCCTTAGATCTCCACATATCCCTGCGCAGGAAGAGAAATGATTAAGAAATGCAAAGTACTAACACGCTAAGCAATACAAACACTTGGAATATACCGATGGAGGTTTGGGGATAACGAGAAAAGAGGCCAGCGCCAGCCAAAACAGAGGGAGAAGCGACCAGTTTTAAGACATCAAAATCTTTGTTAACAAAAGCTTGGTTTAGGAGATCAATGAGTCCAGTTTCTAGGGCATCTAAAGGTTCCCTATTTGGGGGAGAGGAGTGCTTTGTCCGATGCCATTCTACCTCGTTAGTACCAGCATAGTCTTCCCAAGTCCCATCCCGCACTTGTACAAAAAAATACTTGTCGCGAAATTTTTTATCCATAGAGTGAAGGTCACTTAAGAACTTCAAATTCATTTTGGGCTTAGCGGTGAAGTTGTAATGGCAATCGGTCCGCTTGAGAATGTGTGTCTTGTGAAACAACTTCGCACTGCGGGGATAATTATTAACAGCGCAAAGAATATGAAGAATGTGGGCCCTACAGAGAGAAGAAGGTGAGAGTTGAAAAAAGGGGATCCCGAACCGCTCGTACAGTTCTACAAGAAAGCCTGAAGGGGGTAAACGTAGGCCCGCCTTTACTTGAGCGTGCCAGATAGGAATGGTGTCCTTACGCCATTTTCCGTCCGCATCGGGCATATCGCCGGACTCTCGCTGCATCCAGAGTTTCAGTTCTGGATCGTCCGGCCGAATGCGCAACCACCCCCGTAATGCCGACATTTGGGCGACGGTGAGGGTGGAACGAGGAAAATGACTGCCCTGGCACGTCATATCTTCTGCCGTATTTATTTGCTGTTGCCGAGCACCCACGGTGGCCATGATGTACAAACGAGGAATTCGCAGAAAAAAAAAGAAGAAGAAAAGAAGAACGCAATAACACAACCGAAAGAAGCGAGCAAGTCGGTGGGGATAATGGAGCAAGGGAGGACCTAACCTGGTAAGAGAAGTGATGGTCGGATGGGGAGCTTAACAAAAAAGATCGAAGACGGCGGGAGATCGGAGAAACCAGAGAAGTCTGAGAAAAAAAATTTTCAGATGAGGGAGAGAGAAGAAGAAGAAAATGAAGAGGCGGAGGCATTTATAAGGAAGGAATTTGAATTGAAGGGACGGGGGGAAATAATTACTAGGGTTGGGAAACGTGTAAGGGGAAAAAGAAGGTTAAGATTTCACCTTAGAACGGCAGTTAAAATTGGAGGGCTGAGATCTCACACTCACGAAAGCAAAAACGTGGGATGACGTAACAAAACACTCGAGAGCATCAGGAAACATTAAGTATGATGGGACAAGACCCGTACCACGACACCCAGCGCAGCCAACAACATGACACCCTCCTGCGCTGGATTACTTATCCCCTTTTCTTATACTGATCATTCCTCTACACCTCTAAACAAGCACCTCTTTCTTCTATGAAAACTCTTGGGAAAGCCCACTCCTTTTCATAGAATAGGGGGGGAGTAGCTGATGAGGGATAAAGCCCTCACCAGTGCAGCACTTGATTTATACCCCATATTCTGATAGCATCAATGATTAACTACTATAACGATTATTGTACAAATTGGAAAACTAACAGCGCAGGATAAAGAATGAAGACCCTAGCGCCGACTTAACAGCTGCGCAGACGCCAAGTAGCCGAGAAGGCTGCACAGACGCCAAGTAGCCGAGAAGGCTGCACAGACGCCAAGTAGCCGAGAAGGCTGCGCAAACGCCAAGTAGCCGAGAAGGCTGCGCAGACAACAACATAGCCTAGAAAGCAGCAAACACCAGCCCAGCCTAAAAAGCAGCGCAGACACAAGCGTAGCCAAGAAGACAGCGCAGGCTTATCTCAAGGCGAATGCCCGAAAATGCTAGCACGGACAAGAGCTTCCCAACTACTTTCTGAAGGAGGCAAAAGCTGCAAGGCCGTTGGAGCAAGGACAGTTATCGGTGACAACGACATCAAGGACGCGATGAGCACGTGCCATGAAGAGAAAAGACAACCCTGCCCTCTCATCTTTGTTCTCTATAAATAACACACCTGTAATAGAATAGAGGAAGATTTTTCAGTTTCGACCAACACATACCTTGTATTCTTGAAAAACTATTCCATTGGAGAACGTTGAAGCACTCATCGGATTTTACTTTTTAGGTCTCGATCTTTCGTTAATCCTTTAGTTTAGGACGTTGGTGAACTGACCTCTCACCACTGCCGAATGGTCGAGGTCTAACCCTAGCTGCGCCAGCTTCATATCTTCATCGAGATCTTCTATCCTTCTTTAGCTCAATCTTTTATTTATCCGATTGAAGATAGCTTCCAGCTGCAAGCTTTAGTCAACCTTTCCCTTTCTTCAGATCCTTCCAGTTTCTTCCTCCTGCTTCCACTTGCTTTCTCAAAATCTCCGAGAATCACTTTTCTTTCTTGGCTTCGTTTGTCTGCTTCTCATTGTAGTGGTCAGGCGGATTGCTTCCTTCGGTTTAATTCTTACCAGGTGGGTTGCTTCAGGTTCCCATGCCCCAAGTTAGATTGGAGAGGTACTGCGGCCGAAACTCCATGCTGGCAAACATAACATTGCAATCTGGGCCTGGTAGTGCCCATTCCGACCACATTCTTTTCGTTTCCGCTCTACTGGTCCTCCCTTCCTTAACAACTTTGTTTTTCCCTGGACAGACCTGTACTGACGCAAATAATGAGAAAAATAAGGCCAAATGGCCCAAAACTCGAAGACGCATCAACCTTAGGCAAACCTCTGTTTACCCAGAAGCCAAAGGTCAAACTTGCTTCAAAGAACTTGTTCTTTGTAGTATAGTTGGCACTCGTTCAAACCTCCCCCCAAAAGAGTGTTAGAGTGATTCAGAGTTCAGGAAGGTACTCTGACTCTGAGTGAGAAGTCTTAGCACGGGTTGTGCTGAGCAGAGAAATCTGACGCGAGTGAAGCGTGGGTACTGAAGAAGGGTTTTCTTCAGTGGTACGGTTGTGTGCACCCGGCAAGCACACGGTTTGATTTGCAGTGCACCTGTTAAGCACTTACAGAGTGGATTGTTGTTCTGATCAACCAACCGTGGATGTAGGAAAGGGTTTTTCCGAACCACGTAAAAGTCTCTGTGTTGTTTACAGGTTTCAGTTTTACATTCTTACTTGTGTTATTTCAATTGATAAACTGAACACTGATTAACTGCAAAGAGAAACGTAAAAACCAACAACGTGCTCCACCGACGCTATTGCGAAACTAAGTTTAATTTCCGCTGCGTATGATATCAGTCTGACTGATCTATCTTCTGATAGTCAGGAAGAGTGTTATCATCTCTGTTTTAGCAAACACGACTGAAGCCCTAACGCGCATCAGTTAAGTTCCAGCAACTTAACTGATAACTCTTTACTAAAGAGCTTTCAGTATCAGTCGTCAACCCTATTTGGTCAAAACTGTTTTCAGTAAAACAGGAGTCTGTGTTTGCATGTAAAGTTTCATTTTGATCTCTGACTGAGATCCCTCTGATTGAGGTTTTGTAAAAATAGCCCATAGGTGTATTCCCCCCCCCATACACCTATTCGAGACCCTCTGGACCTAACACCAGAGCTGAAAAGCTCGCACCAGAGCTGAAAAGCCCGCGCCAGAGCAGAGCGCGGAAATGCCTGAGGCAGAGTTGACTTCCAGAGTCAGAGCTGACCATCTCCAGAGCTGAACTTCCCTATACATGTTCGCTATTTTATTTAACACGCCGCAAGTGTACGGGTGCAATTGTGTACAGTAGAAAGCAAGGTCGAATCCACAGAGACTAATTATTATCAATTCCTATCCTAAATTATTCTACTCTATCTGGACAAACGAAATTAAGAGTTTTGTTTTAAAACTAAATAAATAAACAGCAGGAAAGAAAACAAATCAAGCTGCGAAACAGAGAAACAGATAAGATAAGATTTTCCAAGGCAAAGGTTTCAACAGATTCTCCTCGCTAACATGTTCAATTCAATTATTAAGATGATTCCTAAGGCAATCTCTAAGCTAGTTCATACCCACTCCCGTGGTATACAAACCGTTGATTACATGCAAGGCTACCATCCCTGGATCGCACTTCTAACATGTAACTCCTAAAAGTTCCTAGGATTAACGCCCTCACAGTTATCAATTCCCTTTAGAATTAAAATAAATGTGTTCTACGTTCTTAGTTCAGGTAATAATTATCATCTCCCGATCTCAAATTAAAACCTATAATTATGCTAAATTGGTGGCCAATCAATAAAGCAAACAATAATAACAAGAACATAAAAAAGGAATAACAATCTCAATTAATCGAATCAAACAGTCAGAAATTCAAATCATGTCTACTCCCTAAACCCTGGGAAAAAGGGATTCTAGCCACACATAGACATATGACTAAAAATCAATATCTCAAATAAACCAATGAACATTCAACAATAAAACCGTAGGAAAGTTGAGAATCTTCAATCTTGCTCTAGCTCCGTTCTCCGTCTCTCTCAGCTCTCAGGAAAAGTAAAATATGATGAAAGGTGATAAAAGGTATGGAGAATAAGTTCTTGGGGAGTATTTATATGCCCTAGGTCTTGTAGCTTTCAAAAATACCCAAAATCGCTAAAAAAATGAATTTTGGGCGGAAATACGGCGACTCGCGCGGCCACATCGCGCGGCCGCATGACGGGCCCGCGTGACGAAACAGAACTCCTGACAACTTTGCGCAGTAATTTTGTTTTGGCTCGTTCTCTCTCGTCTGAACTCCGATTTATGATCCGTTTGCACTTGCGAACTCCTCTCGAGACGAACTACAACTTGTATTTCAACCAATTCTTCCAAATTCGGCTTTATTATTTCTGAAAATTCGTTCAAACACAAGCAAGTAACAAGTTCTTGACCATAAACGAATATAAGCTCAAATAAACCATCTAACACACAAAATCCTCACAACTAAGCATCAAAAATGACACACCAAGAGGTAAAAATGCATGTTTATGAACCCCCCAAACTTGAACTATTTTCCGTACTCGGACAAAACAAAGATGAACCAAGAATGAATCAACAAGAGCGTAGAGAAAAGTGGATAACATTGTGGCTTCAGATTTGTCAACAAAATTATCAACATGCATTTGTATCTCCTATTATCAAGATATCACAATCATGACAAATTCAAATTATGGTCTCAATGAATTGCAATCCTCACCAAAAGGATAAAGAAAATAAGAACTCTCAACTCTCAAGTGTATTAATTAACATGGACGTGTATACGCTCAGTTCAAGCAGAACAAGTACTCAACCATAAGCTTGTCAATCGTCTCACCTCTCCACCACTCAATGTGTGCTCCTATAACCAAGATCAAAAAGGTCTTTATTGAGGGTTGTAATGTAGGTTCTTTGGCAAGGTAGGATATATTTGGCTAAGTGACTAAAAGATACAGCTTAATGTAGCATAATCACCAACCTTATAGCATTCTTACTCAATTCTATCCTCCACCTTCCACAAAACCAAATTTTTCAATATATAATCCACCACAACTCAACAATTATTTCTCATAACATTATGTCTCTCTAGTGCATCCTATGTACCCATTTTTTCCAATTCTTTTCTCTCTTTTTTTTCTTTTTTTTCTTTTTTTTTTCTTTTTTCTCCACCATTCTTTTCTTTTTTCTTTTTTCTTTTTTTTCTTCAACAACTTTTAGGGTACTAGGATTTTCAATTTAAAACCACAAAACACAACTCATGATCATTTATCTCCACAACCCAATTATCTCCTATCAAATAATCTCCAAGTTCCCACCCATAGCTAAATCAAAGAATATGGAAAAATAAGGCTCAAAGGGGGTGAACTAGGATCATATAAAGATATAGGACAAATAAGGGATAAATAGGCTAGCAAAGATGGCCTTCTATCACCTCAAAGTTATTAAGCACACTATGTGACCTCGAGGGAGAAACCAAGACAAGTTCTAGTGAGAAACATGCATGCTCGAACAATCACTCAAGAATAAGAAATAAGACTGTAAAATGGTGACAGTCAAGGTTCAAATCTCACAGCTTATTTCATTGATTGCAAACACATAGAGACCACGCTTATCATTTATCAATCATGCTCAATCACAACAATATCGACACAAACACATGCACTTTCACAAGTTTTAAACAGAAATCATCATAAGCCAGTTATCCATCCAAATCCCTACACAACTTGCATCACCACCAAGGTATCATCACAGAGAAACCACCAAAGAAAGACTAACGAACTCAACAACAAAACAAACAAAAACAACCAAAGCAAACAGTGCGCCCACAAAGACACATCCCCCCAAACTTATTCACCACCAAGGAGAATAAGTTTGAAAGGGATTTGTGGGGCACGAAAACAAACAAACGAAAAAGAACAAACTAACCAAAAATTGGGTTGCCTCCCAATAAGCGCTATTTTTAACGTCGTTAGCTCGACAGAACAGCAAACATCATCAAGGAGGCTGGTACAAGCAGTGCTGCGAACAGCTGCTCCCTGCTCCACTCTTGCCAGCTGTGCTCTCTTCCTGCGAACTCTGATCACCTAGGTCCTGCCAAGAAAACTGATCCTCATCAAAAGTATTAACAATATCAACACTTACCTTGCCCGGATCTTTAACTTTCTTGGGCACTTCGTCCTTGTGGATGCGGCATGGTTCATAGACATGGAAGGTTTGGCTTTCATCGTGAACTCGCAGCGTGAGCTCTCCTTTATCCACATCAATTAGAGCTCTTCCCGTTGCAAGGAATAGGCGCCCCAAAATCAGCGGAAATTTGTTGTCGTCCTCAATGTCTAAAACCACAAAATTTGCAGGGAGAATAAAATCCCCCACCTTCACGAGCACATTCTCCACAATTCCACGAGGATAGGTGACCGACCTGTCTGCCATCTGCAGCCTCATAGATGTCGGCTTCAACTCTCCAATCGCCAGCTGCTTGAAAACAGATAACGGCATGAGATTGATGCTCGCCCCCAAGTCGCAGAGTGACCTTCTGAATTGCTGGCCTCCAATAATGCAGGAAAGTGTGAAGCTACCCGGATCTTTTACCTTCGCCGGCAGCTTCCTCTGCAAGATTGCGCTGCATTCTTCATTGAGATTCATCGTCTCAAACTTTCCCAACTTCTTCTTTCGCGAGACTATGTCCTTGAGGAATTTGGCATACTGCGGCATCTCCAGTAACATCTCCACCAACGGAATATTGATGTTCACCTTCTTAAAGATCTCTAAAAACTTAGAGAGTCGCTCTTTCATCCTTTCTTTCTTATGGCACCGAGGGAAAGGTATAGTCACAGTTGCTGGCGAAGTAGCTGTCTGCTTTTCATCCTTCTTTCTGCCAGAAACCTCAACAGTGACCTCCTCAGATTTTTCCTCAATCAGCTGTGCGCTCTCCTCTTTTGTCGTCATGGCCCCTTCCTGTGTAGTCCCGCTCGGCAGATCAACCATCTTAAAATGACGATGGGGAAACGGCATCCACCCAGGAGGACGCAGATGAGGTGGAAGTCGTCGGCCTTCCTCATGGACTCTCCACGATAGCTCTGGTCTCTCCATCTCACGAGATCCATGGCTGTCTTCAGAGATGACTTCACTCTTTACTCCAATGGTCATGCACTGCTCCTTTGGATTCACCATGGCATTGTTTATGAGATTACCCGACTGTTGGAGTTTGTTGACGGTGGTGGCTATTTGACCCAATTGGGTCTCAAACATCTTCATTTGAGTCCCCACAGCAACGGCATTGGACTCTAGCTTTGATAAACATGCATTTTTACCTCTTGGTGAGTCATTTTTTATGCTTAGTTGTGAGGATTTTGTGTGTTTGATGGTCTATTTGAGCTTATATTCGTTTATGGTCAAGAACTTGTTACTTGCTTGTGTTCGAACGAATTTTCAGAAATAATGAAGCAGAATTTGAAAGAATTGACTAAATTACAAGTTGTAGTTCGTCTCGAGAGGAGTTCGTGAGCGCAAACGGATCATAAATCGGAGTTCGGATGAGAGAGAACGAGCCAAAACAAAATCGCTGCGCAAAGCTGTCAGGAGTTCTGTTTCGTCACGCGGGCCAGCCATGCGGCCGCCCGACGTGGCCGCGCGAGTTGCCGTATTTCCGCCCAAAATTCGTTTTTTTTTTTGCGAGTTTGGGTATTTTTGAGAGCTACAAGACCTAGGGCATATAAATACTCCCCAAGAACTTATTCTTTGCAGCTTTTATCATCTTTTATCATATTTTTCTTTTCCTGAGAGCTGAGAGAGACGGAGAACGGTGACAGAGCAAGATTGAAGATTCTCAATTTTACTACGGTTTTTCTTGTTGGATGTTTATTTATTTGATTGAGAATTGTATTCTAGTTCATATGTCTATGTGTGGCTAGAATCCCTTTTTCCCAGGGTTTAGGGAGTAGACATGATTTGAATTTCTGACTGTTTGATTCGATTAATTGAGATTGTTATTGCTTTTTATGTTCTTGTTATAATTGTTTGCTTTATTGATTGGCCACCAATTTAGCATAATCATAGGTTTTAATTTGATATCGGGAGATGATAATTATTACCTGAACTAAGAACATCGAACACATATATTTAATTCTAAAGGGAATTGATATTTGTGAGGGCGTTAATCCTATGAACTTTTAGGAGTTACATGTTAGAAGTGTGATCCAGGGATGGTAGCCTTGCATGTAATCAACGGTTTGTATGCCACGGGAGTGGGTATGAACTAGCTTAGAGATTGCCTTAGGAATCATCTGATTAATTGAATTGAACATGTTAGTTAGGAGAATCTGTTGAAACCTTTACCTTGGGAATTCTGCTCTTATCTGTTTCTTTGTTTCCCAGCTTGATTTATTTTCTTTCCTGCTGTTTATTTATTTAGTTTTAAAAAACCAAAACTCTTAATTTCATTTGTCCAGATAGAGTAAAATAATTTAGGATAGGAATTGGTAAATTCAGTCTCTGTGGAATACGACCTTGCTTGCTACTGTACACAATTGCACCCGTACACTTGCGGCGTGTTAAATAAAATAGCGAACAAGTTTTTGGCGCCGTTGTCGGGGACTGATTTTTATCAATACTATCTATTGATTATTTGAGACTAATCTGGATTTTTTTTTTTTATGTTCTTTATTTTTCTTTTGGTTCTTATTTTTGGTTCTGGAGTTTTTCCAGGTAGTGCATGAGCAGCTATGGAGATTTTTGATAGCATGGGCACTACATGCTATAAATGACTAGCCGAGAGGGTATATTTGGAGAATGTTGCTGCCACCACAAATTCTGATTCAGTTACTTTATTAGCCACTCAAATCGCTGCATTGTCTTCCAAGATAAATGCTTTGAGTATTGCTAAGATGGAGTCAGCTATGAACAATCCGATGATGATGGAAGAGGCAAATTTTGTCAGCAATTGGAATTTCAGGAATTTTCAGCAGGGTGGATTTCAAAGAGGACAACAGGGAAACAATCAGAGTTGGCAACAGTTCTATCATGGAGGGTGCCCGAATAACGCGCTTCAGGCTCCACCAGGCTTCTCTGTCACCAATGGAGTCATCAATGAGGAGAAGAAGCCTAATTTGGAAGAGCTGCTGATGAAATTTATCTCCAAGTCGGATGAGAGGATGGAGAAGCTTGAGTCTACCACTGCTGCTTTAGGGACCCGGATGAAGGTGTTTGAGACTCAGATGACTCAAATAGCCACTGCTATTAACAATCTAGATCAGTCGGGCCAATTCTCAAGCAATACCGTGGTAAGTCCAAAAGAGCAGTGTATGACCATTGAGCTCGAAAGTGATACATCATATGAAGAGCCTCAAGCGATGGAAGAAGAGCAAGAAGTTCTGAAAGTTGAGATAAGCTTGAAGGATGAAAATTTTAAAAGTGTTGAAGAGCGCAATGTCCTAAATGTAGTCGACACTTGCATCGATCAAGGAAAATCATTGAAGGCTTGTCTCTTTAGCTTTTATCTAACTCCATCTTTTGATTTTAATTTTGATTCATCTGATGAACACTTTTTGGAGTGTGGTAGTACTTTTGATTGTTCACAGGATGGCCATAGTTTTCAAGAAATTTTGAAGGTTGGAAAGCCACCTTATCATTGGTTCGCAATAGATGATGTACTCAAATTTGATGAAAAGTGGCCACCACCTACACCTGCTGGATCGTCGAGCTAACGACGTTAATAATAGCGCTTATTGGGAGGCAACCCAATCTTGGTTAGTTCGTTTCTTTTTGTTTGCTTGTTTGTTTTTGTACCCCACAATTCATTTTCAAACTTATTCTCCTTGGTTTCTCACTCGAGGTCACATAGTGTGCTTAATAACTTTGAGATGATAGAATGCCGTCTTTGCTAGCCTATATATCCCATGTTTGTCCTATTACTATATATGATCCTAGTTCGCCCCTTTGAGCCTTTTATTTTCCATTTTATTTGGTTTAGCCGTGGGTGGGAGCTTGGAGATTGTTGTTATGGGGTAGTTGGTTTGTGGAGATGTGTGTTTATGGATTATGTACTTTGATCTTGATTGAAAAAATCCTAGTACCCTACAAGTCGTTGAAAAAAAGAGAAAAAAAGAAAGAAAAGAAAAGTGAGAAAATTGAAAAAAAAATGGGTACATAGGATGCTTTAGAAAGTCATAATATCATGAGAAATAATTGTTGTGTTGTGATGGTTTCTCGTATTGAAAAATCTGGTTTTATGAGGTGGAAGATGGTATGGATTAAGAATGTTATAAGGTTGGTGATCGAGCTACATTGAGGAGTATCTTTTAGTCACTCAGCCAAATATATCCCACCTTACCAAAGAGCCTACATTACAACCCTTAATGAAGACCTTTTTGATCTTGGTTATAAGAGCACACATTAAGTGGTGGAGAGGTGAGACGATTGACAAGCCTATGGTTGAGTACTTGTTTTGCTTGAACTGAGTGTAAACACGTCCATATCTTTGATTGATACACTTGAGAGTTGACAGTTCTTATTTTCTTTATCTTTTTGGTGAGGATTGCAAGTCATTGAGACCACAATTTGAAGTTTGTCATGAGTGTGATATCTTGATGATTGGAGATACAAATGCATGTTGGTAATTTTGTTGACAAATCTGAAGCCACAATGTTATCCAATTTTCTCTGCGCTCTTGTTGATTCATTCTTGGTTCATCTTTGTTTTGTCCGAGGACGGACAATAGTTCAAGTTTGGGGGGTTGATAAACATGCATTTTTACCTCTTGGTGTGTCATTTTTCATGCTTAGTTGTGAGGATTTTGTGTGTTTGATGGTCTATTTGAGCTTATATTCGTTTATGGTCAAGAACTTGTTACTTTCTTGTGTTTGAACGAATTTTCAGAAATAATGAAGCAGACTTTGGAAGAATTGACTGAAATACAAGTTGTATTTCGTCTCGAGAGGAGTTCGTGAGCGCAAACGGATCATAAATCGGAGTTCGGACGAGAGAGAACGAGCCAAAATAAAATCGCTGCGCAAAACTGTCAGGAGTTCTGTTTCGTCACGCGGGCCAGCCATGCGGCTGCGCGACGTGGCCGCGCGAGTCGCCGTATTTCCGCCCACAATTCGTTTTTTTTTTGCGATTTTGGGTATTTTTGAGAGCTACAAGACCTAGGGCATATAAATACTCCCCAAGAACTTATTCTTTGCAGCTTTTATCATCTTTTATCATATTTTTCTTTTCCTGAGAGCTGAGAGAGACGGAGAACGGAGACAGAGCAAGATTGAAGATTCTCAATTTTACTACGGTTTTTCTTGTTGGATGTTTATTTATTTGATTGAGAATTGTATTCTAGTTCATATGTCTATGTGTGGCTAGAATCCCTTTTTCCCAGGGTTTAGGGAGTAGACATGATTTGAATTTCTGACTGTTTGATTCGATTAATTGAGATTGTTATTGCTTTTTATGTTCTTGTTATAATTGTTTGCTTTATTGATTGGCCACCAATTTAACATAATCATAGGTTTTAATTTGATATCGGGAGATGATAATTATTACCTGAACTAAGAACATCGAACACATATATTTAATTCTAAAGGGAATTGATATTTGTGAGGGCGTTAATCCTATGAACTTTTAGGAGTTACATGTTAGAAGTGTGATCCAGGGACGGTAGCCTTGCATGTAATCAACGGTTTGTATGCCACGGGAGTGGGTATGAACTAGCTTAGAGATTGCCTTAGGAATCATCTGATTAATTGAATTGAACATGTTAGTTAGGAGAATTTGTTGAAACCTTTACCTTGGGAATTATGCTCTTATATGTTTCTTTGTTTCCCAGCTTTATTTATTTTCTTTCCTGCTGTTTATTTATTTAGTTTTAAAAAACCAAAACTCTTAATTTCATTTGTCCAGATAGAGTAAAATAATTTAGGATAGGAATTGGTAAATTCAGTCTCTGTGGAATACGACCTTGCTTGCTACTGTACACAATTGCACCCGTACACTTGCGGCGTGTTAAATAAAATAGCGAACAAGCTTTTCCATCCTCTCGTCGGATTTGGACATGAACTTCATCAGCAACTCCTCTATATTCGGCTTCTTCTCTTCATTTATCATTCCATTGGTTACCGAGAAGCCTGGTGGAGGTTGAATTGCATTGTTGGGATTCCCATACGCCAAATTCGGATGTGGACGCCCTCCATGATGAAGCTGTTGTCCATTATTATACCCGCTCTGTTGCCCGTGCTGAAAGTTCCCGTAGTTTCTGCCATTAATGTAGTTGACGTCTTCTTCGCCTGTCGGGATCTCTACAGCTGGCTCAGTCATAGCATTGATTTTCGAGTTCATCTCTGCTAGCTGAGTCAAAATCAATGCCATGGGATCTGAGTTGGACGCAGCAGCAACTTTCTTCAAGTGAACTCTCTCGGATGGCCATTGATAGCTCGTGGTGGCTATGCTCTCAATGATCTCCATAGCTTCAGAACTCCCCTTCTTGAGCAATGAGCCCCCTGCAGCTGTATCCATGAACATCCTGGTGCGCTCCCCACAAGCGTTATAGAACATGACCACCAGAGTCCCCTCATCAAAGCCATGGGACGGGCACTTTCTCAACTTCTCCTGGTATCTCTCCCATGTCTCTGCTAGTGTCTCTCCATCGAACTGTTGGAATTGGAGGATCTCCATCTTTAACTTCAATGTGAGCCCGGGAGGATGGAACTTCCGCAGGAAAAGATCTGCCAAATCCCCCCATACCGGATTAGCTCCTAGCTGCAGAGTTTGATACCATGGCTTTGCCTTATCCCGGAGTGAGAATGGGAAAAGGCGGAGTCGTATGATGTCATCTAGGACTCCGTTCATCTTGACAGTGCTGCACAGCTCCAGGAATTGCGCCAGATGCGCATTTGGGTCCTCCACAGCTTTACCTCCATACTGGTTTTGCTGCACCATCGTGATCAAACCAGTCTTAAGCTTGAAATTATTCGCGTTGACTCTTGGAGGCTCATGATACTGATACTGCGGAGTGAACGCCTCATTGATGGGAGGCTGCTTCTGAGTATCGCGGTTTTCCTGCGCCTCAATCAAACGCTGCAGTTGCTCCTTGAGAGCACGGACTTCTTCTGCGGTAGCCATAGAACTACCTAGCAAACTTCAGAACCAAAAATCAGGACCACAGGAAAAAAATAAAGAACAGAGTTTAAATAAACTGAAATAAAAATCCAGATTAGTCTCGAACAATCAACAGATAGTACTGATAAAAATCAGTCCCCGACAACGGCGCCAAAAACTTGTTCGCTATTTTATTTAACACGCCGCAAGTGTACGGGTGCAATTGTGTACAGTAGCAAGCAAGGTCGAATCCACAGAGACTAATTATTATCAATTCCTATCCTAAATTATTCTACTCTATCTGGAAAAACGAAATTAAGAGTTTTGTTTTAAAACTAAATAAATAAACAGCAAGAAAGAAAACAAATCAAGCTGCGAAACAGAGAAACAGATAAGACAAGATTTCCCAAGGCAAAGGTTTCAACAGATTCTCCTCGCTAACATGTTCAATTCAATTATTAAGATGATTCCTAAGGCAATCTCTAAGCTAGTTCATACCCACTCCCGTGGCATACAAACCGTTGATTACATTCAAGGCTACCATCCCTGGATAGCACTTCTAACATGTAACTCCTAAAAGTTCCTAGGATTAACGCCCTCACAGTTATCAATTCCCTTTAGAATTAAAATAAATGTGTTCTATGTTCTTAGTTCAGGTAATAATTATCATCTCCCGGTCTCAAATTAAAACCTATAATTATGCTAAATTGGTGGCCAATCAATAAAGCAAACAATAATAACAAGAACATAAAAAAGGAATAACAATCTCAATTAATCGAATCAAAAAGTCAGAAATTCAAATCATGTCTACTCCCTAAACCCTGGGAAAAAGGGATTCTAGCCACACATAGACATATGACTAAAAATCAATATCTCAAATAAACCAATGAACATTCAACAATAAAACCGTAGGAAAGTTGAGAATCTTCAATCTTGCTCTGGCTCCGTTCTCCGTCTCTCTCAGCTCTCAGGAAAAGTAAAATATGATGAAAGGTGATAAAAGGTGATAAAAGGTATGGAGAATAAGTTCTTGGGGAGTATTTATATGCCCTAGGTCTTGTAGCTCTCAAAAATACCCAAAATCGCTAAAAAAATGAATTTTGGGCGGAAATACGGCGACTCGCGCGGCCACGTCGCGCGGCCGCATGGCTGGGCCGCGTGACGAAATAGAACTCCTGACAGCTTTGTGCAGTGCTTTTATTTTGGCTCTTTCTCTCTCGTCCGAACTCCAATTTATGATCCGTTTGCACTCACGAACTCCTCTCGAGACGAACTACAACTTGTATTTCAGCCAATTCTTCTAAATTCGGCTTCATTATTTCTGAAACTTAAATCAAACACAAGCAAGTAACAAGTTCTTGACCATAAACGAATATAAGCTCAAATAGACCATCAAACACACAAAATCCTCACAACTAAGCATCAAAAATGACACACCAAGAGGTAAAAATGCATGTTTATCAATACAGAGCTAAAATCTCCAGAGCAGAACAAACGTGTCAGAGTCGAGCTAAATCAGCAGAGCTGAACTCAACAGAGCTGACTTACGCGCCAGATCTAACATGATAGAGCAGAGCTAAATCGACAGAGTCAACATATGTTTCCAGAGTCAACTTTACGTGCCAGAGTCAACATATCCAGAGCGGACTTTACTTGCCAGAGCTGAATATTCCAGAGCTGACTTCCAGCTCTGCCATACCTTCCAGACCGTACTTTCAGCTCTGCCTTATTTGCCAGAGCTCGCTAATGCTAGAGCTGACTTCCAGTTCTGTCATGCCGTGCCAGAGCTGACTTTCAGCTCTGCACTTACCTCTCCAGAGTCGACTTTCCAGAGTTCGCGTATACTGCCAGAGCTGCGATTTTCGCCAGAGTTGAGGTGTTTTGCAGAATGCGATGCCAGCTGGAGTTGCCTTATCTTACACGATTTTATTACCTTTAGAGTTCTACTTTGCATGGAAATTTTCATGGTGATCAAGAGAAAATTGAGGTCTATAAATAGGGTTTAGTTTTCATTGTAAAAGAATCATTTGCCCTAGTTTTTGACGTCTTTGAGATCTTCTTTCGTTGGCAGCCGAAACTTAGGAATTTACTTGCTTTCTTAGTTCATCCATAGCTTTCGAATTTCATTGTTTTTAGATAGCTTTCGATTCAGTTTTTTTCTAGTTTATTCTTGGATTGTGATTGAGTGACACGATTACATATTTAAGGATTTTACGGTATTTCGTATTTCAATTCAATTCAATTTATTTCATTATGTTTTTACCGTGCCTTTACGTTTATGCTTTCTTTTCAATTATGAAATTTAAATTATGCACTTTAGTTTCACGCCTAGATTAGAAGTCTTTAATTTACAAGTCTTTAATCGTTTAATTTAATTTTGTTTAGGGTTAATAATTTATTTCGCCTAGTAATTCTAAGATCGGTTTTTAATTCAGTTTTTAATTATAAGTTTTAGTTTAATAATCAAAATCTTTATTGCTTTTCCTGCGATACAACTAGAAGCCCTTAAAAATCTTCCTTGAGAGATGACACTGGGTCAACTTACCATCACTAGGATGTCCTTGTTCTATTGCAAGTCAAACTAGAGGTGTCTAGGTTGAGTCAGTGTTCTACATATTAAAGTGTACTACGCTGCTCAGTCCATTATCCACATCTAGGTCATCTATCATTTGAACCTTAACATGTGATGGTATGCATGCAAACTGGACTGAAAAAGTGGGACAACAGCAATACCTTGAAGATGTGTTCTCGGCTGTGGTGATATCGATGACTGAGATGGAGAATGACTTGAAGATTTGGCGGAAGTTGGGCAGCTCTTTCCCTCTCGTTGATGTAGTCTCAAATGAACTAAAACTTGTTCAAGTGTGGCAGCAGGTCGAGCAGTGACTGTGAGTGAAAGAGGGAGTCCGTTGGCTGGAGTTGAAGTTAATAAAGGAGAAATGTTGGCTGCATACTTGAGTATGCTAGAGAATAGGTGTAGGGGTAGAGTGAAGGTGATTGGAGGAGTTGGAGCGGCTGGAGCATGCTAAGGAATATGTGGTAGGGTGTAGGGAGAAGGGGATTGGTGGCAGCTGGGCTGTTTCAGCCACACGCGCCTGCCGCCCTTTCCTTTTTTTCCTCCTTTGCTTCCTTGTTGGCCGATGGTGTTAAACAAAAGAATGGTGTTGCATTTGATGTGTAGTAATGTGGGATATGGCAGAAGTAAAGCTCTTGCCTCTTGGGAATTCTAAACTTGTAGTATAGTAACGCGCTTAATGAAATACTAGTTTTGGATTCTCACTAATGTAGCGTGTATATATATATATATATATATATATATAGGGTAGGGTTAATATAAAAACCCCTCTTAAGATGAAAACTAGGAACCAATTTAAAGCCATTGATTTAAATAAAATAGAGGGCTGAGATTAAACTACAGATGCACAATTTCGATTGCATAGATGCACAACTTCAATTGCATAGATGCACAATTTCGATTTGCTTGAGTATTTTGCATTGTTGGTTTCAATTGCATAAATTGCATATTTTTTAAGTGCACAGTAAAATATAATAGATGCACAGTTTCTTTTGTTGACTAAATCATAACCATTAGATCTAATATTTAAAAGATCAAGATTAGGTTCCTAGTTCTCATTTTAACAGAGGTTTTTATTAGAACCACTTCCTATATATATATATATAGCCAAGGTTCAATGAAGAAGGCCTAAATGTAAGAAAGAAGAGAGAAGTAATCTCATCTGTTGATCTTATTTTAATCTAACGGACATGATTTATTCACGCTATATATTTGACGAACTTTACTGTAAATTCTTATGAACTCGTGGTTGATCTGGGGTTCAATTCTTGGCTGTAGCATCTTTTTTAACAAATTAAATAGATTTGTGAGTTCGTCATTTATATTGAAAAGTTCAAAGAATTTATTGAAAAGTTCATTAATCTCATTTACAGCTTCTCCCTAGAATTGAACCCTATATAGGTATATATATATATATATATATATATATATATATATATACTCGCACGTTATTTGATTTCTTGCTTGCTAGCATCGATGGACTGTAAAATAAATCTAAATTAAATCCGTAGATTTAATTCGTTTGCTCATCTAATATCTAAATTAAATCCGAAGATTTAATTCTCCTCACAAGCCAGAATAAATTCACGACTTAAGCAAGAATAATAATAATAACTAATAATATAAAATACTTCTATTGCACTTAATAAATAACATGACTTCGCTAAGTCCGTTATAAACTGAAATAATAATTATTGACTGCTCAATAATCCTTATCGCGGTTTCTCACGTGAAAAAAAATAATAACTCTGCTTCAAGTATTATATAACTCAAAATCATAAGTCGAAATTAATCAAAGATCAATACTGAAAGATGCAATAATTAATTATTGCATTACTGGTTTTAATAAATTAAAAGAGCGGGTTACTACAACTGGACCACATAATATTTTCTTACCATTCTCGGCCCAACTTTCTGCATGCTGAATCAAAGCCTTCAACATGTATCCTGCCCAGTTCCAGTTTTTGACCACACTCAAATTCTCCAAGCATCTCATGACGAATGGATGAACCGTCCCATTCGGATAGCTTTCTATTAGACTAAACTGCATCGCAATGAGAAAATGCCTCTTGAACCATGGTCGTCCATCCACCTCTCCCAACATCTTATCTAAAACAACTTTAATCTTTATATTGTCACGATGTCGAACGTTGAACAACGACACCCACTGCATACTCAAAGCCTTACAAGCCGAATAGAGGAATCTGTTAATTTCCTCACCACCCTTAGGAAACCCAAACACTCTACAAACATCATCTTCAGTTACTTTAATTCTGACATTGTCATCAATCAACAATTCACTAGTTTTGTAGTCAAAATTCTCCATCAACCAATATGCCATCTGTGTTGGCAAAAATCTTACTCTCATTTCCAGCAAGTGTCCAAAACCCATAGATATAACTGAATCCACTTGAGACTGATTTAGCTTAGAGAAGGACCCACATAAAGAGGATGGTGTTGTTCTTATATGTAAACCAGCGAAAACGGGGTCGCTGTTGTTGGCTGCATTATTTGCAGTATCCTGTCTTGCGAGTTCATCTGCTCTTTCATGAGTTTCACCTGGTCAAAACAGACAAGTTGAGCATTATTATGAACTCTTGATGCATATAATCATTGATAGAAATCCAAAGGATATATGAATGTCACCTACATGTTCCATCCATCAGATGTTCGTTCTGTGAGCCAACATTTCCATCTGAGTATGCTGTGAGATCAGTTTTGTTGCTTAACAAATATGGCAAAGTCACAACACAAATAACTTTAACATTTAAATACCTCGTGTATCCGTGAGCTGCTTAGATGTCTCCAATCTTGCTTTTTATGCCATCCTTTTTTTTGGAGATTCAGATTCTAAAGACCATGATAATTAAACATAATTTAGTTAAAGTTATAAAACAAAATAACAATCATCCTTCGTCGTGCACGTTAAATGTACCTCTAACAGTCTCCAGCGGATTAGTTGAATCTGTTTTCAACCCAAAAAAACAGACAAATTACTAGGGTAACTGATTTCACATAGTTTACTACTACTAATTTTTAGTCCAATATTATAGACTACAATATACCTGGTACAGGCGCCACACAAACTAACTGATTAGGGACCTTTGCTTTCCCTTTGTCATTTATGTTTCCTAGCAATTTAGGATCAATGCCGAAATCTAAATTTAACAACAAAAATTATCATAATTTGCTTGTGCATACTTTCCAGATAATTTATAATCATTAACTAACTTACATGTTTTTGCTTTCCATCTGTATATTCCACATGAAACTTCATAAAAAACATAGTCATGCTTGTTAGTGTGAATCCCCAAATTAATGTCATTATATCCATAAATAATACAAATAATATGTTTCAAATAATATTACTCACCCTCCTCAATAATTTCGTGTCCCCCAGAAGCAACGGTATCTATAAAAATAATAATGATATGCATCAACGTAAGTTAAACTGGTAACTGTTTAAGATTATAAACAAATGCTGACAAATAACAATTTTGTTCGATCCAATATCAAACACATATGGTCCCCCCATGAGACAGATAAATAAAAAAAATGTGGCCCACTCAACCCTAAGTCTTAACAACTATGTGTTCAGATATGCACTGGTTTCCCACTCAAAATTTATCTGAAATATTTCATACAAACCAAAAACATAGGCCACGTCTCTATCATTTAAAGAAGATTCCCAAAATAGTAATGGGATACACATTATAGACTTGTGGCTAACACATCGATTTAAGATTGAGTTCATACCTGCAGATTCATCATCCTTGTTCGACATTTCGCACTCGTCGTAAACCCTTATCACCCACAAAGTATATTCAATAAATAAATGTCCAGTGCCATAAAGTATATTGATTAAGAAATTAAATTCAAGGTTTTAGCAAAATAAAAACATATTCAACGACTAACAAAGATTCAACATTTACCGTGGTCACAAAACACGTTTTCCCAGCGATTTCTCCTACGATTTCTCTAAGAAACGCTTGATTGAGAAGAAACTCCTGCCTTTTTTAGTATTGATTCACCGTGAACATAGAGGATGAGTTGAGTGAAAATGGCAGTTGAGAAGAAAAATGGTAGTTGTGTGTTGAGTAAATGGAAGATATTGGGTCTGTTGGGAACCTTGTGGAATATCCTAACCCTTGTTTTGATGATACCAAAATTCATAGGACTTAACTGTAATAGACTAGAATTGTTTTGAACTCAAGTGTTAGAGTTCGTTTCTAGTTTAGCTTGCGGTATCGAAGACTGAAGACTGAAGAACGAAGGACTGAAGACTGAAGACTGCAGATACCAACTGAAGTATCAGTTAAAGACTGATTACTTAATGCGCGCAATGGACTGATACTAAAGTCAAGTATCAGTTGAACATTCCTCCTAGGACTGATCTTCCAACGTTCAGAGGAAGCCACGTACTCACAAGTACAGCATCATTAAATGCAGAGATCTCAGGATATCCTTATCTCTGCAGAGGTCATTCCTATCTGGTGGTTACTTTTCAGAGACGTCACATCTCCTATCCATCAAAGAGAGCTATTTCCACCCAGACAAGGAACCTCGAAGATTGAAGCCTTAGCCCAAATTCGAATTGCTCTCCAACGGAAGAAATCTTGAGGACGATCTACGCCAACGGATCTATTCAAGTGTTCTCCTACAAATAGCACTCGAGGATCACTTCAACCTTCACCGATTCAACGACATAAGCTGAAGCTCTGCCGAAATTGCTACTCAGCCTAAAGCTTAACCTCCCCAAAGCTTGAATCGAATAAGAGAATTCCAAAGCCAAAATCAGTCACTGCTGATTACATACGTTCTCTTAGACCTTAGGCAAACCTCTGTTTACCCAGGAGCCAAAGGTCAAACTTGCTTCAAAGAACTTGTTCTTTGGAAGTATAGTTGGCACTCGTTCAAACCTCCCCCCCATAAGAGTGTTTGAGTGGTTCGGAGTTCAGGAAGGTACTCTGACTCTGAGTGAGAAGTCTTAGCACGGGTTGTGCTGAGCAGAGAAATCCAACGCGAGTGAAGCGTGGGTACTGAAGAAGGGTTTTCTTCAGTGTACGGTTGTGTGCACCCGGAAAGCACACGGTTCGGTTTGCAGTGCACCTGTTAAGCACTTGCGGAGTGGATTGTTGGTCTGATCAACCAACCGTGGATGTAGGAAAGGGTTTTTCCGAACCACGTAAAAGTCTCTGTGTTGTTTACAGCTTTCAGTTTTTACATTCTTACTTGTGTTATTTCAATTGATAAACTGAATACTGATTAACTGCAAAGAGCAACATAAACCAACAACGTGCTCCACCGAGGCTATTACGAAATTAAATTTAATTTCCACTGCGTATGATATCAGTCTGACTGATCTATCTTCTGATAGTCAGGAAGAGTGTTATCATCTCTGTTTTAGCAAACACGACTGAAGCCCTTACTTGCATCAGTTAAGTTCCAGCAACTTAACTGATAACTCTTTACTGAAGAGCTTTCAGTATCAGTCGTCAACCCTGTTTGGTCAAAACTGATTTCTGTTAAACAGGCGTCTGTGTTTGCATGTAAAGTTTCGTTTTGATCTCTGACTGACATCCCTCTGATTGAGGTTTGTTAAAAATATCCCATAGGTGTATTCCCTCCCCCCATACACCTATTCGAGACACTCAGGACCTAACAGGGTCCCGTGTCAATAAGAATATTTTTGTCAACTATCCTATAAATGAAACAAAGATTTTGTAGTATCTGAAAGATTTTGTAGTATATTTTTCTATAATTATACATTAGACTAAATCTAGTATCTTAAATATATATGCTTATTTAAATCTATGCATGTGTTCCGCTGGGTTTACTTAATTTTAATTACTACATATTTCAAATTATCAACCTCTACTATAACTATACCAGTGCACGAATAAAATAATTACCATTGCATGAATAAAATAATTCAACATAATGTATCGTAAAATACAGAAACTTTGCCAAAAATCCATATTTGACGCGAAGTTAGGATTTTACATTTTAATATATCAACTTTCGTTGTTGTCCAAATTTGACACGACTTAATTCTTAAAAATTCAAAAAACAACCCATTTTTGTAAATAATTATACAAAGACCCACTTATGTTATGATTTGTGACATTTAAACCAAAACAAGATATTTCCTTATGATGTTTTCTTTTAAACCATTTTAGGCGCGGATCAAAGATTAAAAGAAAACATCATAAGGAAATATCTTATTTTGGTTTAAATGTCCCAAATAATAACATAAGTGGGTCTTTGTATAATTATTTATAAAAAAAGGGTTGTTTTTTAAATTTTTAAGAATTAAGTCGTGTCAAATTTGGACAACAACGAAAGTTGGTGTATTAAAATGTAAAATCCTAACTTCGCGTCAAATATGGATTTTTGACAAAGTTTGTGTATTTTCACGCAATTATCCCTTCAAATTATCATCCTCCATCAGCTAGATATCATGAACAAGATCAAATCTATATCTTGAACATGGTTTTTGATGAGGGATAAGGTCCTCATCAGCGCAGTCTATGACCTGTACCTCATACGTTACTAACATTATCGTCAACTGTTATAATGATTATTGTACAAACTAGGAAAACTAACAGTGCAGGGCAAATAACGGAGACCTCGACACCCTACGAGAGGACTGCGCAGACACCGGCACCCTCCTGAGAAGACAGCGCAGGCAGGGCGCCCCTTAGAGAAGGCAGCGCAGGCAGAGACACCCTCCTGAGGGGCAGCGCAGACGGAGCGCCCCTTAGAGAAGGCAGCGTAGGCAGAGACACCCTCCTGAGGGGCAGCGCAGACGGAGCACCCCTTTGAGAAGGCAGCGCGGGCAGAAACATCTGAAGATGTTGGCGCAGGCGAAAAGTCCTCCAACTACCTTCTGAAAGATGCAAAAGCTGCAAAGCCGTTGGAGCAAGGACAATCACTGGTGACAACGACATCGAGGACGTACCGAGCACGTGCCCTGAAGGAAAAGACAATCTTACCCTTTCACTCTCATCTCTTATAAATAGTATGATTGTAATAGCCAAAAGGACGGATCTTTTTCTCTAAGTTTGATATACATATTTTCATTCCTGTAAAGAACTGTTCCATTGAAGAGTGAAAGAAACATCAGACATCTATTTTTCTCAGGTTTCGATCTGCTATCAATCTTCTAGTTTAGGTGTTGGTGATTCTGTGTATCACCAACTGCGCCGTCTGTGGGAAAAATGCTAGTTAAGGCGTGAGTTTTCGGGTGTGTTTGGGGGTTCTGTTCTTCATGTTCTTGCTTGATATAAGTGGAGATCTGTGGTGTATGAGTATGCTGTGGAGAAAATCTTCAAACGTGTATTCTGATCTGAGTTCTTTGCGTGTTATGCATGAAAAATCTTGGAAGAAGGCATGAAAAATTTTCTTGATGCCTATTGAGTTCGTGTGATTCTTAGATCCTAATGCATTTGTTGTAAATCGTAGCTTTGGGATGGGGTGTTCGTTCTTTAGATGAGTTTTTTCGCCTGTAGAGGTTCACTTACCATTCGTATGCACATGGGAACAGTTGAGTTGGGGCGAGAGTTTTGGTTGATTTGAGAGTTCTGAAATCTTACATGCATGCTCTGTTCTTACATGTTGTTGTGCATAAACCCCTGTTCACTCATACCTATCTCTGTTTACATGCCTAACACCTATGTCAGGTAGCGGCTTCCGGTATAATCCTGAGGGTTTTTCTTTGTTGATGTATGACTAAAGATTGCCTAAAACTTTCACTTCCCTGATATCAACGTTCACTAACGTTTGTTTTCTTTGATAATGATCACCATATAACTGAGCTCCTTATTGTCATAATGGTTTTTTCTTCTTTCTGGTGATGAAATGTGGAGATATCTTTTCTGGGTTTATTTCCCAGAAAAACTTGATGTTCCTCATGAATATCTATGAGGAAGGGTCTTCTACGCAACTTTTCTCTTCAAGAAATCCGTACGTTTGATCCTGAATGGCCCTATGGGCCGAAGTTCGTGGGCTTCTATGAATCTTTCGTTTTATGAATCTCTCCAGGGTTTCTCTAGGGTTTTACGGGCCCCACCCTTGCGGTCAATGATCCCAAGGATAGAGGAGACAGGGCTGCGCAGTACAGCTGCGCAGTAACAATTATTCATATATGCTTATGCTGACATCTATTTTTCTCAGGTACCAACCATGGGAACGGACGATCCTTGTAAGAATCTGACCAAGGACTTTGACACGGTCGCGGCAGAGTCAGGGAATGGGAAAGCTGGGATCCCTTCGACCCAAGGGATTAACTTGTCCGAACTCACACCACCAGGCTTCAATATCTTTAGCAATCCGGCCTCGGGCCCTCCCGGGATCTCTCCAGGGACGACACAGTCTTTGATTGGGACCTCAGCACCGGGTAGCATAGTGCCTACCTCCACACCAGGGCTCCTGAATGTCACGATCACTGAGCAGATGTTGGCAATGCTTAACTATGCCACACTCCGTCAACTGGCAGGAGTACAGCCCCCCCTTGTCACCTCGACCACGCTGAGAGAGGCCGAGCCCGCGACACATAAGAAAGCCACCACAGCGCCAGCCCAGGACAAGGAACACGAATTACCTAATACAGTCCAACCAGCCACACAAAGGGGAATAGGGAATACGGAAGAAGGGCAAGGGAAGAACAAGAGGAAATTTATCACTAACAGTGTCCAAATCGAAGACGTAGGCGACTCCACAAGCGGCACCACCCCACAGCGCAGCCGGGGCACTCAAAGGGAGAACACCAGACTCAAAGAGAGGGTATCATTCCTTAAAAGTCAGCTGAAAAGCCTAGAAACGGAACTAAGGGAACATCCCCAAGAGACTATCAGGAACGAAACTTTTGAGGATGAACCATTTTCATCGGATGACCAGGAGGAAGAACCCCGAAAGGAAATTCAGAATAAACGCAGGGCCGTGGACACGTCAAGGGGAAAGAGGGGGAATGTGCCTCGCCGACAGGTGCCACGACTGAGCAACAGTCCATTCTCAGACGAGATCTTACTGGAGCCCTTACCTGTAAACTATCGCCCCATTTCTCTCGACTATGATGGGACCACCGACCCGGAGGTGCATATGGCACGATTCGAAGGCTTGGCATCATTACACCAGTATGGAGAGGGCATAAAATGCCGGATTTTCGCCACCACCCTGTCGGGAATGGCCCAGAGATGGTTCCACAATCTGAAAAGCAGCTCCATCTACTCATACGGGGACTTATATCTCATGTTTATGCGACAGTTCGCTAGTTCCAAGAGAATGGGAAAGACCGCTATATCTTTGATGGACGTCAAACAGGAGCCGCAGGAATCGTTAAGAGAATATGTGGCCAGGTTCAACATGGCCGTGCTAGACACACCGGAGGCGGAATCACAAATCAAGTGCTACGCGTTTGTTCGGGGGTTAAAGCAAGGGCCCCTCTTCGACGCATTACAAATAACACCGCCTAAAGAATTCGACAACATCATGGCTATACTGCCAGGATACTTGCAATTGGAGGATGCTAAGGCCGCACGAAGGGCCGAGGCCGATAAACTCCGCGTGAAGAAAAATGACAACGGGATGCATCCCGGCGATAAACACTCTCAGAGAATACCATACAAGGGCCTGCCGCCGAGAACGCCAGCCATGGCGGTCGAAACAAGGCCTCCCTCCCCGAGACCTGCGCAGCCAGATCGACGCAACAGAGGTGGGGATACACATGAGCGTCACCCTTTGGACAGGCCCGCTGATGAGATTTTCCATCTTGTCAAAGATGAAACTTGGTTCCGAGCCCCATGGAATTACACCCGCGGTGATCCCAAACCAGGGAAAAATGACCAACTATGCGAATACCATAACGCTTATGGGCACACAACCACAAACTGCGGACACCTGATGAACCAGTTGGAGATATTGGTGAGACAAGGTCGACTAGACAGATTCGTCACTGGACCCCCGAGAGCAACGAACGGAGAACGGCACAATCGTGACCGGGATAACCATAGGCGTGATGGGGGGAGAGAAGGAATGGCCCAGATGACAGGCAGGAAAGAGAATTAAGGAATGAGGCACCAGAACGACCACCTTTCCAGAGGGAAATTCATATGATCGTTGGAGAAAATGGTACACCCACATCAAACAGAGCGAAGAAACAACTTGTCAGGGCTGTGAGAACAGGACACTTTAACTCTAAGGTCATAGCTATCACCAGCGCAGCCAGCGAACCCACCATATCCTTTGGCCTGAAGGATGCCAGACCATTAATGTATCCCCATGATGACGCCTTAGTCTTCTCAACAGACGTGGCTGGATGCCTGGTCCACCGAGTTTTTGTAGACTCGGGCAGCGCAGTGAATATTGTATATTGGGACTGTTGGAAGGCTCTTGGTTCGGATGTCAACATTGAACCAACAAATGCACCCCTCTACGGATTTTCCGGAGAGTCCGTAGTACCGATCGGGATGGTAGAGCTGCCGGTCACCATGGGACGAGTGCATGCTTATAAAACCAGAACAATCAGATTCTTGATAATCGACGCGTCTAAGCCCACATATAACATCATCTTGGGGCGGCCCGCTCTGAACGCCTTCAAGGCAGTGGTTTCCACATTCTACCTTAAAATGAAATTTCCGGTAGACGGTGGCAGAATCGGGGAGGTGTGGGGGGATCAAGCTACATCGAAGCAATGTCATGTGCAAACACTAACTCAACATGCCGCGCAACAGAATGATAATGTTGGAGACGATCCCAACACCCGAAAGCAGAAATGAAAGCAAGCAAAAATCCTGGGGGAACCCAATGACCAGAGAAAGGAGAAGATGGGGATAGTCACCGCATCAAACCCCGAACGCAGAGAAATCATGGAACTCAGAGATGGAGTTGATAAACAGCCACTCGTTTCCACGAGTGATACATGCTTGCTCATTGAACTTTTCCCTGACAGGGAAGGATATACTACCAGAATTGGAGCGGGAATGGCACCAATCCTCCAAAGGGAAGTCACCGCATGCCTACGCAGGAACGCGGATGTATTCGCATTCAACACTTCTGATCTTAAAGGGATAGACAGAGAGCTAGCCGAACATCGTCTCAATGTGGACCCGATGGTTAAACCAGTCAGACAGAAAACAAGACACTTTGGCGCGGAGAAGGATGCAGCTATTCGGGAACAGGTCCAAGCCCTCCTAGAGGCAAGACATATCGTGGAAATCCAATATCCCGAATGGATATCTAATGCAGTCATGGTAGAAAAGAAAGTCAAGGTGTGGAGAATGTGTGTGAACTACAGAGACCTCAACGCAGCTTGCCCTAAGGACTGTTACCCGCTCCCTCGAATAGATCAACTGGTGGATGCTACTTCAGGGTGTGAACTTTTGTCCATGATGGACGCATACCAAGGATATCATCAGGTAAAGATGCATCCAGATGATGTAGCCAAAACCGCCTTCGCAGTGTGCACAGGAGTCTTCGGGTGGGAAAGCATGCCCTTCGGCCTCAAGAATGCAGGGGCCACATACCAGCGTATGATGGACAAAATTTTCAGGACACAGCTGAGGAGAAATATCTCGGTGTATGTCGACGACATGTTGGTGCGCAGCATTAAGGCCAGCTCCCACGTGGCCGATCTGGAGGAAACCTTCTCAATAGTCCGCAAGAATAAACTCATGCTCAATCCTGCTAAGTGCACCTTCGGGGTACAGTCAGGAAAGTTCTTGGGTTACAGGGTAACACCGGAGGGGATTGAAGTCAATAATGATAAAGTTAAAGCTATTCTGAACATGACCTCACCCAGGAATGTCAAAGAAATCCAAACACTCAATGGGCGAATTACCGCGTTGAGTCGGTTCATTTTACGCTCAGCTGAACGAAGTCTCCCATTCTTCAAAGTTCTACGGAAAGGAAGTCGGTTTGAATGGAGTGGTGAGTGCCAAAGAGCCTTCGAAGATCTAAAAGCTTACCTGACCAAGCTACCAGTATTGACAAAACCCTCTCCGGGGGAACCATTATACTTATACATCTCCGTGGGAGTTGAATCTCTGAGCTCAGTGCTGGTCCGGGAGGAGAATCGGCAATAAAAACCCATATACTTTGTAATCAAGGTCATCCAGGGTGCGGAGCTGCGCTACACCGAAGTCGAGAAGACCGCATACACGATCATGATCACGGCCAGAAAGTTAAGGCCATACTTCTTATCACACAAGGTCATTGTGAGGACAATAACACCATTTAGACAAATCCTGGGACGACCCGATCTGGCAGGGAAGATGGTGAAATGGGCTATAGAACTGGGGGAGTATGAGGTCGAGTTCGAGCCGCGCACTGCCATCAGGGCACAGGCACTAGCGGATTTTATTCAAGAGGCAACAAGGTGGCCTATGAGGGGACCATGGGTAGCGCAGGTCGATGGATCTGTCACCAAAGAAGGGTGTGGGGTGGGAATCTACATCACCTCGCCTGAAGGGGAAGTCTATCAATTTGCTATCAAGTTCGAGGATAAGTTATCTAATAACGAAGCTGAATATGAGGCAGTGTTGAGAACAGCTCACATACTCAGGGAGCTCAGAGCCGACAATGTGGTGATCAAAACCGACTCTCAATTGGTGGCACAACAGTTGAATGGAAGCTACGAGATAAAAGAAGAAATAATGAAGCAGTACTTTAACAAGGTCCAAGAGATAGGGAAGAAGTTTGAGAAACTCGAAATACAACAAGTGCCGAGAGAGGAAAATCAGCGAGCGGACCTCCTGGCTAGAATGGCCAGCGCAGTCGAACAAACCTGGAGGGAGGACATTACCTTGGTATTCGAACCTAAGAGAGAAATGGCTGCGCAGGTGTGCAACATCGAAACTAAGGATGACTGGAGAACGCCCATCATATACTATCTGAAAAATGGTAAACGGATGAAAGAGGATACTTCGAGATATGCCAAATACGAGAATTACTGCATCATTGGCGATCAGCTCTATAAGAGGTCCTTCACACACCCGTTTTTGAAATGCCTGGCCCCCGAAGAAGCATAATTTGCCTTAAAGGAGATCCATCAAGGGTGCTGCGGTAACCATGGTGGACATAGGGATTTGACAAGAAAGATAATCAGAGCAGGATTCTACTGGCCCGGAATTAGCAAAGAATCGAAGGCCTTCGTGCAAAAATGCGAGGCTTGTCAAAAACACGCCCCCAAAATCAATATACCAGGGGAAGAAATGGGGATCATGTATGCAGCGCACCCTTTCGACAAGTGGGGAATCGACATCGTGGGCAAACTACCGACTGCCCCGGGGGGTAAATGCTTTCTTATAGTTGCCGTAGATTACTTCTCTAGATGGATCGAAGCAGAGGCTGTCACCAAAATTGATGATAGCACAATGGAGAAGTTCATATGGAAGAACATCTGTTGTCGATACGGGGTGCCGAGGATCTTGGTTTCGGACAACGGAACCCAGTTCACGAGCAAGAGGATTGAGGATTTTTGTTCTCGGATGGATATTACGCAGAAATTTGTCTCAGTAGCCCATCCTCAAGCCAACGGGCAAGTAGAGCTGGCAAACCGCACCATATGTGAAGGGATCAAGAAAAAACTCGAACGAAGTAGGGGACGATGGGCCGAGGAATTAGACACAGTGTTATGGGCACTTAGGACTAGCCCGAAGACTGCAACGGGAGAAGCCCCCTTTACTCTGGTATATGGGTCGAACGCTGTGGTACCTGCTGAGGTAAGGTTGGAATCCCACCGGGTCATTACCTATAACACTGCACAGAATGAAGAATTGCGCCGACTCGACTTGGATTTGATTGAGTTACAGAGAGAGGAAGCACAAGTGAGGGCGGCAAAATACAAAAGTATCATCAAAGCTGGTTACGACAAGAAGGTAAAGCTGCGCAGACTTGGGAAAAGAGACTTGGTACTCAAACGGGCAGACGCATTGAAGCCCGTAGGGAAATTTGAAGCTAACTGGGAAGGTCCTTTTGTTATCACGAAGGTCCTGGGGGGAGGAGCTTATCATCTAGCAGATCAAGGAGGGCGGCCCTTGACCAGGCCATGGAACATAAGTAACCTTAAGAAATTCTACGTGTAAGTACTCTTTGCAATTTCCATCATGTAGACCAAACACTCTTTTTCCCACTGGGTTTTAATGAGGTTTGGGCCATGGACATCTTAATAAAATGGATTTCATGGTTTAGGGAAACCTTCTCTTACTTGCATAACACCTAAACACACACCAGCACTGAATTTGTACCATCTTAAGGGCCGCTTCGGCGGGGGTGTACCATCTGTGTTCCATCTTGAGGGTGTACCATCTTAAGGGCCGCTTCGGCGGGGGTGTACCATCTGTGTTCCATCTTGAGGGTGTACCATCTTAAGGGCCGCTTCGGCGGGGGTGTACCATCTTAAGGGCCGCTTTGGCGGGGGTGTACCATCTTGAGGGAAACTATTCAAGGGAAACTATCACCAAGGATTTAAAGAAAGAAAATAGCACTATTACTTAGAAAGAAATGCCAGGATATCAAGAAGACGACCACGCAGAACAAAGGAATGGCAGACGCGCAGATATGACTGCGCAGACCAAGGGGATAGTGGACGCGCAGATATGATTGCGCAGACCAAGGGGATAGTGGACGCGCAGATATGACTGCGCAGACCAAGGGGATAGTGGATGCGCAGATATGACTGCGCAGACCAAGGGGATAGTGGACATGCAGATATGACTGCGCAGAAAACGGGACAGTGGATGCTTAAAAGAGGGATACACAATGGCTGCACAAATGACAGAAAGATAGAGAGCTAAAATCTTAAAACAAAATTCTCCATAGTTGCTTGCATACATTTTTCCCAACACATGAGCATTCAACAGAATTCTGATCATATTCATAATTAGTCAGATTTTAACAACGAGCCTTTTACAGAGAAGTAGGAGGTCATATAGACAAGCATAAAATATGGGAGACAATCTGGTACAAACAAAAGAAACATAAGAGGGATTCGTCTAGTCAAGGTGTTGAGGGGACGAAGAATGATCCACGATGAACTCTTCGACCATGGACTCCTCAACAAAAGCAGGCTGCGCAACCTCTTCGATCACTGGATCCGATACCACTGGCAGTTGAGACACAACCTCTTCCTGCGCAGCCCCTGATACCACTGCTTCCGCCCCTGCCTGCGCCACTTCTGGGGCAGACCCCTTTCGGCCTGAAGAGACAGGCACGGATTGGGAGGAAGTTGGAGGAGGGTAGACCAAGGTCCCCCCGGGATAATTACCGCGAGGAGAACGCATACGACTGCGCAGCTCATCCAGATAGGGAGACCGAATCACCGGCGCTGCAGGCAAGGTGTCCTTCGTTTCACCTTTAGCAAAGAGTCGAAGGGTTTTATCCAAAACTGGAAGCCACCAACCAGGAGTCGAAGGAGAGGAAGGATCGACGCCCAACAGCCCATTTAAACTGTCGTCATCCACTTGATTCAACACAGCCTCAAAGTCAAATTTGCTGCGCTGTTCAGGCGTCACTTCCACCTGATCGAGGGCAAGTCGACTGCCTTCCTTCACCAAGAACTGCATAGCGGGCCCCATCAAGCGGAGCATGTCAGGGGAACAACGGAAGGCTTGAAGAGAATCTTCTAACATGTAGCGCAGGAATAACTGACCACGCGCGGTAAGGAAGAACTGTTGGCGGTACTCTTTTATCCCTCGCATGAAAGCTTGACTCTCCTGATCGGCAATCTGCGCCTTCATTTGATTCAACTTCACCCGGCATTCCTCCGACACCTCATGCTTGACAACCTCAAGCTCTTTCGCTTTCTCCCTGGTTACACGAGCCAACTCAGCGTCGATGGACTCCTTCTCTACCTTCACCTTTGCTAGTTCAGCTTGGGCTTGACGCAGCTGCTCTCGTAGCTCGGAGTTATCAGCCAAAGAGGCCATGAGCTCTTCCTCCTTCTCACGGAGACCAGAGGCAGCCCGGGTCATATGGCGGGAGGCTGACAGACATTTTACTCGCAACTGCACAGACACAATTACAGCTCACGGCATAAAACAAAAAATCCACACATAAAAATTGTCATAAAAATAAGAACACACGTAACTTACCTGCTCCACACCAAGGCACATGTCGAAAGCCAGGTCCCCCATGTCCATAGCATCGTACCTGCGCAGGTCGACGGAGGCGATCTGCGATTCCATCTGGGACCGGCACTCCTGACCGGTCAAATCCTTCAAAGCACGAGGGCCTGGAATCTCCACAATGGAGTCAGACCCCTCCCTTGCCTGCGCAGCCTGATGAGGCGCATCATCAAGTAAAGCTTCAAAAGAATCCTTATCCCCGGTATCAGGAGCAGGGACCTTTCTCTTCTTGGACGAGACTACCTGTCGAGTCTCGCGACGCTTACGAGCGCCCTCAGCGGAACTCGCATCACCTTCGTCGAGAAGTCGAAGAGGTTGAGCGTCAGCAGCAGACGAACCCGGACGGGGTTGCCCGGGATTGAAAGATTCAGGGGTCACATGCTGCGCCGACCCAGTCTGCGGGGTAGTGTTTCCCCCGACAGCAGGATCGGGGAGGAAGCAGAAGGAATCAAGGGCACCATGCTCTTTAGACTTCCACATGCCTGCGCAGGAAGAGAAATGATTAAGAAATGCAAAAGTACTAACACGCTAAGCAATTCAAACGCTTGAACTATACCGATGGAGGTTTGGGGATAACGGGAGAAGAGGCCAGCGCCGGCCAGAACAGAAGGAGAAGAGACCAGTTGTAAAACATCAAAATCCTTGTTAACAAAAGCTTGGTTTAGGAGATCGATGAGGCTAATTTCTAGGGCATCTAGAGGTTCCCTATTGGGGGGAGAGGAGTGCTTTGTCCGATGCCACTCTACCTCATTAGTACCGGTATAGTCTTCCCAAGTCCCATTCCGCACTTGTACAAAACAATATTTGTCACGGAATTTTTTATCCATGGAGTGAAGGTCACTCAAGAATTTTAAATTCATCTTGGGCTTAGCGGTGAAGTTATAGTGGCAATCGGTCTGCTTGAGGATGTGGGTCTTGTGAAACAACTTCACACTGTGAGGATAATTATTAGCAGCGCAAAGAATATGAAGAATGTGGGCCCTACGGAGAGAGGAAGGGGAAAGCTGAAAGAAGGGGATCCTGAATTGCTCGCATAGTTCCATAAGAAAACCTGAAGGGGGTAAACGTAGACCCGCCTTCACCTGAGCGTGCCAGATGGGAATGGTGTCCTCACGCCATTTTCCGTCCACGTCGGGCATATCGCCGGACTCTCGCTGCATCCGGAGTTTCAGTTCCGGATCGTCCGGCTGGATACGTAACGACCCCCGTAATGCCGACATCTGGGCGGCGGTGAGGGTAGAACGAGGAAAATGACAGCCCTGGCACGTCATATCTTCCGCCGCATTTATTTGTTGTTGTTTGGCACCCACGGTGGCCATGGCGAACGCACGAAACAACACACAAAACAAAAAGAAAACAAACACGCAACAACACAACCGAAGAGGAAGCGAGCAGGACACAGGGGATAACGAAGGAAGGGAAAGCCTAACCTGGTAGGAGAAGTGATGGTCGGAGGGGAAGCCTAACAAGGAAACTGGGGACGACGAGAGATCGGAGAAACCGGAAAAATCTGAAAGGAAGTTCGGAGAAGGAGAAGAAGAAGATGAAGATGAAGGTGATGGGGGGTATTTATAAGAGGGGAATTTGAATCGAGGGAAAGGAGGGAGAATAATCATTAGGGTTGGGAAATGTGAAAGGAAAATGGAAGGTTGGGATTTCATCCCAAAATGGTGGGTAAAAACGGAGGGCTGAGATTTCATCCTCACAAAAGTAGAAGCAAGAAAGGACGTCACAAAGTACTCAAAAATATCAGATCACATTAATTGCGATAGGACAAGGTCTGACACGAAGCCCTCCTGCGCAGGACTACCCGCCACCTCGTCTGATCTTCGTCACCCCTCCACACCTCAGAGCAGGCACTTTTTCATCCTACGAAAATTCAGGTGAAAATCTACTTCTTTTCGTAGATTAGGGGGGGAGTAGCTGATGAGGGATAAGGTCCTCATCAGCGCAGTCTATGACCTGTACCTCATACGTTACTAACATTATCGTCAACTGTTATAATGATTATTGTACAAACTAGGAAAACTAACAGTGCAGGGCAAATAACGGAGACCTCGACACCCTACGAGAGGACTGCGCAGACACCGGCACCCTCCTGAGAAGACAGCGCAGGCAGGGCGCCCCTTAGAGAAGGCAGCGCAGGCAGAGACACCCTCCTGAGGGGCAGCGCAGACGGAGCGCCCCTTAGAGAAGGCAGCGCAGGCAGAGACACCCTCCTGAGGGGCAGCGCAGACGGAGCACCCCTTTGAGAAGGCAGCGCGGGCAGAAACATCTGAAGATGTTGGCGCAGGCGAAAAGTCCTCCAACTACCTTCTGAAAGATGCAAAAGCTGCAAAGCCGTTGGAGCAAGAACAATCACTGGTGACAACGACATCGAGGACGTACCGAGCACGTGCCCTGAAGGAAAAGACAATCTTACCCTTTCACTCTCATCTCTTATAAATAGTATGATTGTAATAGCCAAAAGGACGGATCTTTTTCTCTAAGTTTGATATACACATTTTCATTCCTGTAAAGAACTGTTCCATTGAAGAGTGAAAGAAACATCAGACATCTATTTTTCTCAGGTTTCGATCTGCTATCAATCTTCTAGTTTAGGTGTTGGTGATTCTGTGTATCACCAGAGATACATCTTTTGACTATGACTTTTGTTTTTTTGTGTCACATGCTTCAATCCAATTAACAAGTGCAGCATGATCTTGTATAGGAAGCTCTAAATATCACGTGGGAGCAAACAAACAAAGTTATTGCTGTATATAATATTTTATTTTTTACTTTAACTCCCCTGGATGTATTTTCTGGTCAAATTATAAGGTCATGTTATAAACCAGAAAATTTACAAATTATATGTATTTTGCGGCAATAACCCCTTTATATAATATTTTCTTTTTGATTTTATGCGTTCTGAATATTTTAATGTTGCTCCAAACGGATTTTTTTTTCGTTCATTGCAATTCATGGTAATCATCTGACATAAATTTCAAGGATGCATGCTAGTTGTCCTTGGTTTTCCTTCACTTTCGGCACAAATAACGGCAAAATAAGTTTCACAAAATTATCATTTATTTGATAGTGTCAGAGGTCTGCAATTGATTCCCTTGTAATATGGGCATGGGTCTGCATGATATGAAAGTTGCATGCAAGTTTGACCACCTTTTCTTGTCTTTCGACAGATATATCGGCAAGCACAAAAATAAAGTTGTATATGGCATTGCCGTATTTCAATGTGTCTGCTATGATTTGAAGGGTGCTAGAACTTGACAGTATAAAAACGTTGCATGCCAGTTGGAACACCTTTTTTTGCCATTCGGCAGATATGTCGGCAAGCAAAAAATTAAAGTGCATTACTTGTTGGCAGAACTTTCAAATTTGCAAGTGTGGTATGTTTTTTTGACTACTATTATTTTATACTAAGTTCCATACTAAATTATGTGTTTTTGAAAAATTGCCTATAAATATATAAATTGCCGAGTTCCATTTTTGGTAACACACCACAATTGTACAATCTTGTACTTCCAGAGTATCCATGGATTCACCACCACCCCTACAACCAATAAGCCAAGATGTCGTGTTCTATACCCCTCCGTGGGTTAGGCAAGTCGAGACGAATATCTTGGCCGACATTAACTATGAAAAGGACCATGGAGTTTGGGTTTACGGCGACGACGCCGGCAACCTTCGGTGCCTCGAACGTATTGCCCTTACCATGGAACAAACTCAACAAGTGTACATCTCTTTGGATGAATATGTGCGTAAGGTTAAGGAGTGGGAGAGTCGTTACAATAGCTTCTCAACCCTGCTGGAGATTTACGGGGCGCAGCATGATAGGTTTAACAACACTGTTTCTGCTTGTGACAGTACGTGGCGCCGGATACAAGTCGTAAGCTCATCTCAACGACAACTTTATTCATTAGTTGTAGATATAGTAATGTTTAACTTAATAGATATACTCATTTTTCAGCAAAGCCCACACCTTATGTGCTACTACACCGAGGGGGAAGCTGATTGGCTATTCATCAAGAGCATATTTACTCCACCGCCGCCCGAGTCGACGTCGGAATCGTATGGATCCTATAACTCTGGAGATGACTCTCCGGGTTATACTGGCACTCCTGTACGTCCGACTATTCTACCATGAACAATGATAGAATAGGCGGATGGAGTATGTTGGACGATACTTACGTACGGTCTTTTTGTATGCTTGTTGCATGGTTGTTGGTGGTTGATCAAGATTGTGTATTGTTTGTTTTTAAATTCTAAGAAATTTGTTGTGGGATTTGGAATCCCACAATACCTGTAATGTTTGCGTAATCTCACCCTCGTTCGTATGTTCATGTAAGTTTTGTACTTATCCTTTTTATCATCTAGTGAATTGAGGTTGCGTAATTGGATTTGCCGAAATTTATGTTTATTTACCGAAATAGGATTATTCAAATTGCCGACATTGTAACTGCCGAAATATACAATACTGCCGAAGTAAAGTATGGGCAATTATTATTGTCGTGTATAACAATAATTGGCAACGTAGTAATTTGAGATTATGAAACAAATAAATAAATGAATGCATACAACACATCTCTCTCGCGCCTCTCTCAACTGCTCATCTCCCCTTCGACTGCTCGAACCTCACCGCCGCTGGAGCTCGCCGGAGCAAGCGGCGACAGGCTCCAGCTCCCTTCTCTCTTCTCCCTTCTCGGCGACTGCAACACAAAAGCTGCCGCCGACCGTGACTCGGATTCCCTCCCTCAGATCTCCGGCGACGACAACAGCGATGAGCTGCTGCGGCGCCTGAACCTCTAGGCCAAACCTTCCCCGACACCCTTCCCTGTTCACAGATCGCCCGACGACAGCCGAAGAAGTGGACTGCCGCCGCGCCTCCCTCTGTTAAACCCAGTCACCGCACCAACCCCTGTTCTCTCTCCTCCTTGGCGACGACGGAACGCCGTCGACTCCCTTTCTCTCTCTGAATCAGTCCGGCGACAGCAGCCAAGCCACCATCGCCGACAGCAGCAGCAGATGAGGAGGGTTGCTACCGGCGCCCTCTATCTCCGTCCGAGTCGTCTCCCTCCTTGGAAACGGCGAGATCGCCGCTCCCTCCCTCTCGGACTCCCTTCTCTCTCAGCACACAGAACACGCCCACACATAGACGCCCCCCTTGCGCCGTCTCCTCCCTTGGCAGCGGCGGAGTCGCCGCCGCCTCCCTCGATCCCTTTCAGACCCGACACACGACAACGACTCCCACCCGACAACATCAACGGCTCAAGCACAAACAAGTTCAAGACTCCGACTTTTCTCTTTTCTATACATTCACCGAATATGTAAAATCTTTTGACACTTTGATATAAACACATGCGTATATACACAGAATATGTATGCATATATATAATATGAATGTCATTTTTCAAAAGTTTGAATGTGTTGCTGTGTATATATCGAATTTGTACATGATTTGGACAAGTTTGAAGCTTGACGCACGATGTATGAACAGAGGTAAGCAGAGAATAGCAGGTGATTACCTTGTGAGAAATTTCAGTGAATATTTGATCCTACTTGCTTGTTGGAAAGGAGAATGGGCTAGACGGATGTTCTTGGCTGAACTTGAGCTCTTTGAAGGAGTATATGTTGAGATTGGTGACTTGTGATTTATTGAGAAGAGTGGGAACATGACTTCAGTATTAACTTAAATTTTGCAGGAGGTGTGTTGGGGAATTTGATTGACTCCAGCATGGGTTGGTGAATAGGGCAGCTACGATTGGGTGAATAAGGGGGCAGCTGTGATTGGGTGAATAAGGGGCAGCTGTGATTGGGTAAATAGGGTGGCATGATGGGATGCTTGTTTTTAGCTGACTTTTGGGCTAAAAGCATGGCTTAAGGCTGACTTTGGGGCTGAAAATGGGGCATTTGATTGCCTCTGCCAAGCATGGCATAAAGCCTGAATTTTGGGCTGCTTGAATAGGTGTAGGGCGGCTGATGGGAGGTATGAGTGTAAGTGAGTTGAGTGAGGATTGATAATTAAAATCCCTCAGGACTGAATTATTGGAACTGTAATAATTCCTCAGGGTTTGCTAATTAAAAGCTCGTGAAAATGCTTGAATGCTAAATTAAATAAATATGCAATGCATATAAACTTAATAACTAAATTTACAAATGCTTTTGTAAATCATTTTTGTTGGAATTAAAATAAATTCTTTTTCTCAATCCGACGTGAATCATCTTAAATCTAAGTTTAAAATTATTCTAAACTTAATATAAATGGGCGGGGTGTTACAATTTCCTTTTTGCTTGAAGTGTTGTAATCATTTCCTGTCACGACCGGCCTTAACTAAGGATAGCTAATCCGGGAAATCGTGACTAGGGAAGTGATTTAAGAAGCGGGGTTAGAAAGGGCACATTTGACTCATTTACAACTCGATTATAGACATTTATATCTAGCATTAATTCTTGAAATAAAATTTAAGACATTGAAAGATTGACGCATATAGTTAAAAAGGATACTCGATGAACCCGAGTAAGCGTTAAATATTTCTTGAAGAGAAATTGACATAATTATAGACTTGACTAAAACATAATCAGTGTTTGCAGCGGAAGGCAAGACTGAGATACATGTATGCAGACACATATCCTTTCTGAGCCTATTCTAAGTTCGACAAAAGCTCCACTCAGCAACACTTCTTCGTTCATCACAGCTCAACCTTCACATTCATAAACATATGCAGGGCTAAGTACAAAAGTACTTAGTGGCAGTTGCCCAAAAACTAAATTATAAGCTTAACATTTTATCATCAAACCATAGCATCATATAAGTGACATGAATCTTCTTTCAAGTTCTTTATCATTTTCAAATTCATAAATAGCGTAAGTGCATTCCTCATTATCAAAAATCATATCAATAGGCATCGTGTCGTGAGGAAGGCCTTCCTCAACGAACACAGGCATCGCGCCGTGAGGGAGGCCTCCCTCACCGGACACGGCATCGTACTGTTGAGGGAGGCCTCCCCCAACAGACGCTAGCATCGTACCGTTGAGGGAGGCCTCCCTAAACGGACGTTTGACCGGCCAACCCTCTCATTGACTCACGGTCGCGTTGCATATATAAATATATATATCCTGGCAAGATAGCTATCCGCTCAGGAATCGATCTTGTTAGCATTAAATAAGCATTAGATAATAAGCATAAAGCATTAAAACGTAACTCACATAGGCGTTAAATAATAAGCGTAAAGCATTAAAGCGTAACAAAGCGTGAACCACGTAGGCGCGTAACAAAGCGTAACTCACTTAAGCGTAAATCTCTTAAAAACATAACAAAGCATAAATAATAAATTATAAAATTTAAGCCGTAATTAAGCGTAAATAGCATAGTGTAAATTATTAAAGCGTGACAAGCGTAGATAATAAAGAAAAATAAAGTTTAACTCATTTAAGCATAATAAAGCATAACTCATTTCAAAATCTAATTTTGCATTTTAAAGCATGAAAGTTGCATAGTTCTTAAATAGTATTTTTATTTTACGCGTAAGAAATGCCCACCTGGTAGTAGAGACTCACGACTAAGCCTTAAACTCTTGTGCTTGACCTTTAATACGAGAAAATAAACAAGATTTTAATTCGAGGGAAATTCTCAAATAAATGCGAATGCATAAAATAACTATGCATGACTCTTATTCCGTTAATTATTATTCTGAGATAATAAACCGAGAAATTTCTGATAATAATCCAACTATAGGATTAAAGCTCGTTTTATGAAATCGGATAGTTAATCTTAATAATCTACTCATCTTGAATTAGTCTAACTTACTTATTTAAAAAAAATAATCACTAATTAAATATAACTAGGATTAATAGTGGGGCCTAAATTAATAAGTCTCATTGGGTTTAACTAAATAAATTTCATTGGACTTAATCAATTAAATTGTAGGAGCCCAAATAATATAAATTCGAGACCCATTATTATTAAATAATAGGAGTCCAAATAATAATTAATGTGGACTGGAAAGAATTAATCTTAGTCCAATAGACAATTTAATCGGCTCAAATGACGAATTAACAGCTGGGCTGAACTAAACAAATCTGAAACAGGCCCAATAGAATTAAATAAATTTCAGCCCAAGAACATTAAATAAATTCGGCCCAGATAAAAATAAAAAGATGGCCCAATGAATTAATCTCCGGCCCAACAAATAAAATGAACTAGGCCCAATTGAGAAAGGCCCACTCCTCTCTTCCACAAGCATCTCTCACGCCTCTCTATCTCTCTTTTCTCTCTACCGACATTTTCCTCTTTCTCTCCCACTATCGGTTCTCTCTCTCTTTTTCTCTATCTTTATTAAAGTATAACATGTTCTCTCTCTCTCTAATTATCGAGACTCCCCTTTTTATAAAGCAGAACCCATTATCTCTCTTAATATCAATACTGCATCTCTCTCCTTCTCACAACAGCGCTCGACTCTCTCTCTCAATCAAGAAAGGAATCGCTGCTCACATCTCTCTCTCTCTCGCTCGATCCAGTCGACATCCGGCGCCGATCGGTCTTCTTCTCTGGCCATTCAGTTGCCGCCGTGTTCTGCAAATCCGGCGAGCACCGTCGACTGGGAGCCATCGCCGCCGTCTGGAGCGGCTGCTGCTTCTCCCGTTGCCGCCGACTGCTGTTGTTCGCCGGAGTCGCGGCCTTCTCTATCCGCCGCCCTCTCTCTCTCTCGCTACATCGGACGGCAGACGCTCATAGGAGGCCGTCGCCGCTGCTGCTCTGTTCTGGGCCGCGATCAGCGTCGCTTGGCCTTCGGCCGCGCCACCGTCGCCAACTGGAGCCTCGGCAGCCGCTGCTGTCGTTCTCGGGCTCCGATGAGGCCGTAAGAAGTTGCCGTCGTTATTGCCGTTGTTGCGGCTCGACTGTGCAGGGCAGCGTTCGATGCCTTTCTAAAAGCTAAGTTATATTTTGCCTTGATTCTTAATCAGCGATATGGTATAAATGCCTATGGACCTTTTTGCGTAAGAAAAACAGAACTTAATACTTTATGTGTATGCGTATGCTATGTCTGTATTTGTTTTATGAGTTCTGGTGTTCTTTTCTCTATTCGTTGGTGAAGTTTAAAGATGCTACAGAGTGCCATGTAACTAAATAATCAAGCTCATTAACTACTGCATTTCTAATATATAAAGCATGCTCTACTGGGATGTGATATATGTATATGAAGAGAGTGAACTGAGATAGCATGAAATACTGTCGCAGCCCGATATAGCCAGTGATAGCGTATACCAAGTATCGTACGACTAATAAAAATAATCATGAAAGAAATAGAATTTACGTCTTGCTTTAGCGGAAGCATTTGCAACTATACTCTTTTTCAAGAAAGACTTTAAGACTAAATTAAATTACTTGCTTGGTAAAACATAATTCGAGACTTCGCAAGGTTTGAGAGTATTTTCCCTTATGGGATATTACAGGCAACAACAAATTAAATAAAGAGATTCATCAGAGTTGTGCAGCGATGCATTACTATATGTGTGAAGACATATAGCAGGGAGTATAATATCTTATAGAGTCAAAGCAATAAGATAAGCATGAGACATAGAAAGACACTGTCAGCTGACAATTCCAACAGCCTTCACCCATCCTCGCGCCAAGCCAGACCTGCACATTTAGAAATACATGCAGGGCTGAGTACCAAAAAGCACTCAGTGGACTCATGCCGGAAATAATTGAAATCTTGCTCTTAGAGCTATATGTCAATCTTGCCCTTTTCAATGCATCAACAGGATTTAACTGAGATTAAAAATACATGTTCATGTTTTTCTGTCATAAACTCATTTGCATCATAACAATAATCTCATTTGTCTGCAGACAATATACTCTGGGTATGTGCCAACTATGAATACTCATATAATATATATATATATACTAGGTGAACAGAAGGAGGCCTCCTTCAAATCACCGTGACCGGCCGACTAGAGACGGCTCACGATCACCTCTTGTGCACATAACCTTTACTGTCATCTGGATCAGTTAAAGGCCGATATCTTGCTTCATGAACTTAGTCATGTCTTTCATAAGGCAACATACCATACTTCTTTCTCATCAATAATAAATATGGCAAGATGACAATTTTCATAATATGCATCAATAATGCTTCAACATGCTTCATTTTCATAGTACTCATCAATAATGCTTCATCATGCTTTATTTTCATAATACTTTGCATTTGAACTCGTTATTATGGTAGCTTGCCATAATAGAGTTAGAATAAAGCCCACCTGTCTCAGGAGTCGATGACGTAACGCTCGGGGTCGTACTAACGCCGGCCGTCACTCGAACCTTTAGTGGCGCACGTGTTTAGATTGCCATGTGACAAAATAAACTCTAGTTAGAATCTCATCTAACTCATATCTCATACTTAAGCTTAAACTTTCATCATGTGCTTAATCTCATCTTATAACTTCTCCACTATTTACCCAACTGGACTTCCCAATATAATCGGATATCTTATCCAATTAAAGGACTCTCAATACTAGGCAAATAGCATTCAAAAATCACTTAATCATACATGCTTCAAATAATCACTTATTTCACATAATATGCATATAACTTATCTTAATAATCAAATGACTTAAAAGTCATTATATGAACTTGAAATTTTACCAGTGCTTACAAGACTCATATATGTACACACCATAAACTTTTGAAGATTTTTGGACGAGGGAAACCTCGTCGATTCATCAGTCCAGAACGTAAGAAAATTCCCGTAATGGTCGAATTTACAACATATACACATATCCTCATAGATTCATGCTTTCACTATCATTCTCATGCATTTTCTTACTAAGAACTTATCATGCTTCACTAATCATAACATATAGCCCTTTCAAGGGTTCTCAAGAAACATATCTCTTCCTCTCATGTATCTAACATGGAGAGGTGTATGAGCACATGAAGGTAGTGGAAAGTTGAAAGAATTCATCATGCTTTCTTATATCAAAATTTTCGAGAATTACAAGAGTGGAGAGGGGACTATCATGCTTCTATATACTTCAATAAACATGCTTATATATCAAGGAAAATATATATATATAACATGAGAGGAGAATTGAGGTTGCTACCCACAAGATTAATGGAGGTGGAGTAGGGGATGATGTGAAATCCTCTTGGAGCTTGTGCTTAAGATTGATACACCCTTGATGGCTTTAGTGTGTAGCTAGAACACTTTTGGCTTCCTTAATCCTTACTATATTTGGTGAAACAAGAAGAAAAGTATGGTGGAGTGAGAGGAGAGGGGGCTGCCGAAGGGGAAGAAAAAGGGAGAGGGAGCTTGCTTGCCTTTATGAGAAGTGATGGTGTGATCTTGCTATTAATGCATATCTTGTTAGTAAATGATGAAGTGATGGTGAGGATGTCATGAAGTGAGGGGAATAGGGAGTGAGAAGAGAGAAGAAGAGAAGAGAGAAGAGTGAGGGCCGAGAGAGAGATCGAGTAAAAGGGGGGGGGGAAGAAAACTTGCATGTGCTTGTGTGATCTTCTTTTAATACACTATCTTGTAGTCAAAGATGGAGTAATGGTGGAGTATGTCATCCTATGAAGTGAATAGAGAAGGAGAAGAGAGGAGGAGGGAGGAGAGAGGAGTGAGAGCTGAGAGATAGAGATATGAGAGAGAGATGTGAGAGCTTGAACCTTGGGATTTTGTTGGGCTAACTAGGTTAGCTACTTAGGTTAGGGTTTAATGTTGCATGTGTGCAACATTTATGGGGGAGAATGAAGTAATGAGGGAGAGAGAGAAGGGGGGTGCGTGAGGGGAGAGAGAGGCCGAGAGTGAGAGAGAGTGAGGGAGAAAGAGAGAGAGTGAGAGAGATTGAGAGAGATTGAGAGAGAGTCGAGAGTGAGAGAGATTGAGAGATAGAGAGAGTGAGAGAGAGTGAGAGAGATCGAGAGATAGAGAGAGTGAGAGAGAGTGAGAGAGATCGAGAGATAGAGAGAGTGAGAGAGAGTGAGAGAGATCGAGAGATAGAGAGAGTGAGAGAGATCTAGAAAAATATATACATATATGCTTGAATACTTTACATCACTAATTTAGTGTGTAGGAATATATCCCACGGAAATATATTTATTTTCGTGTGGGAAAAACTTATCTCAATTATGATATATCTAATATCATAATAACAATGTATCAAAATCATATGCGAATATTCTACCACGTAAAATATTAATATCACATAGATATCTCAATTAAAATGTAGGGCGAAGATAGGCTTCTCTATAATAGGATTTATATGACCCGAGAAAGATAATATCGCCTTCTATAATTCTCAAAAATAATTCTTATCTCATTTATTCGCCCACGTGCATTATTCCTCTAGCTATTATTTAATAACTCAAATTAAATACGAGCTAGGGCATAAAATAGCTTCTCAAAATACGGGGTGTTACATCCTTACCCCCTTAAAAAAATTTCGTCCCGAAATTTGAAATCTCACATTCGGGAAACAACTCTGGATATTTTTCCTTCATTTTATCCTCCAATTCCCAAGTTGCTTCTTCTTGCCCGTGATGTCTCCATTGTATTTTGACCAGGGCAATTGACTTATTTCTCAACTGTTGGATCTTTCTATCCAACACAACTTCGGGTCTTTCTTCGTATTTCAGGTCTGGTTCGAGAGATATATCCTCTCGATGAATAACATGCTTCGGGTCAAACACGTATTTTCTCAATTGCGACACGTGAAAGACATTGTGAACATTCGCGAAATTTGGAGGTAACGCGAGTCTATAGGCAACAGGGCCTACTTTTTCTAATATGTCGTATGGGCCTATAAATCTAGGCTTGAGCTTTCCTTTTATACCGAAGCGGTGAATCCCTCGAGAAGGGGAAACTTTTAAAAAGACTTTACTTCCCACTTCAAACTGAATCTCTGTGCGTCTAGTGTCTGCATAAGATTTTTGACGATCTTGAGCTTCTTTAATTCGTTGCCGAATTTGTCTCACAGTTGTGATCATTTCTTCCACTGCGTCAGGACCTAACACTTTTCTTTCTCCTACTTCATCCCAATAAAGCGGAGATCTACATTTTCTTCCATAGAGGGCTTCATATGGTGCCATGTTAATAGTCGTTTGGAAACTATTATTGTAGGCAAACTCAATCAGGGGTAACACTTGTTCCCATTGAGCTCCTCTATCTAACACTACAGTCCGAATCATATCTTCCAAAACTTGTATAGTTCTTTTAGACTGCCCATCCGTCTGTGGATGAAAAGCTGTGCTAAAATTCAACTTAGTACCCAATTCCCTGTGTAAGCTCATCCAAAAACGTGAGGTGAATTTTGTATCTCTATCGGAGGTGATCGTCATTGGAACTCCGTGCAAACGTACTATCTCACGAATGTATATTTGAGCTAACTTTTCAGACCCGTGCGTGACAGGAATTGGTATGAAATGAGCACTTTTTGTCAATCTATCTATGATCACCCAAACAGCGGTATTCCCTCTATTCGACTTTGGCAAAGCAGTGACAAAGTCCATAGCTATGTGGTCCCATTTCCATTTTGGAATTTCTAACGGTTGTAACTTGCCATAAGGTCGTTGGTGCAACGCCTTCACTTGCTGACAAGCTAAACATCGTTCTACAAATGAAGCTATGTCTCGCTTCATGCCTTCCCACCAAAATCTTGCTTTTAAGTCTTGGTACATCTTCGTACCTCCTGGATGTGCTGCGTAAGGCGTGTCATGAGCCTCGCTCATGATTTCATTTCTTAATTTCTCATTATTGGGTACACAGATTCTTCCCTCAAACATCAATGCATTATCTGCTGCTTCTTGATATGAATCAAGCTTCTCGGTACGGATTTTCACCCGCAATCTTTCTAATTTCTCATCCTCTCTTTGCATACTAACAATTCTTGATCTTAGATCGGGGGTAACACTGAGTGTCGCCATGATCAAATCTGTGGTTTGCGGTGGAAATACCACTTCCAACCTTAACCTTTCAAATTCTCTAACCAAGTCATTCTCCTTGGTTAGGATACATCCTAACTTTCCTCGTTCCATTCTACTCAAGGCATCTGCCACGACGTTGGCCTTGCCTGGATGATAATTGATTCCACAATCATAGTCCTTGACTAATTCTAGCCATCTTCTTTGTCTCATATTCAGATCCTTTTGCTCAAAGAAATATTTGAGACTCTTATGGTCGGTGTAAATTTCACACCGTACTCCATAAAGGTGGTGTCTCCAAATTTTCAATGCGTGTACTACTGCTGCTAGCTCCAAGTCATGCGTCGGGTAATTTGCTTCATGTGGCCTAAGCTGTCGCGAGGCGTAAGCTATTACCTTTCCCTCTTGCATCAGTACACATCCTAGTCCTTTCTTTGATGCGTCTGTATAGATAGTATATTCTTTGTTTGCTTCTGGAACGGCTAGTACTGGGGCAGTAGTCAATCTCTTCTTCAATTCTTGAAAGCTTTGCTCACACTCGTTCGTCCACGAGAATTTGACTTCTTTCTTGAGCAGATGAGTTATAGGCTTGGCTATTTTGGAGAAATCTTGTATAAAACGACGGTAGTAGCCTGCTAATCCTAGAAAGCTACGAATTTCGTGAGGTGTCGTTGGTGATCTCCATTCTTGCACTGCTTGAACTTTGGCAGGATCCACTTTGATTCCTGCAGCTGAAATGACGTGGCCTAAGAAATTGACTTCTCGTAGCCAAAACTCACATTTGCTATACTTAGCATAAAGCTTTTCAGTTCTTAGCTTCTCTAGCACTGTTCTAAGGTGCTCTTCATGTCCCATCTCATTCTTTGAGTAAATCAAGATGTCGTCTATGAATACCAACACGAATTGATCTAAATATTCGTGAAACACTCGATTCATGAGATCCATGAATACGGCGGGGGCATTTGTTAATCCAAAAGGCATCACTATGAACTCATAGTGTCCGTATCTCGTGCGGAATGCTGTCTTTGGAATATCCTCAGGTCGTATCCTCAATTGGTGATACCCTGTCCTTAAATCTATCTTTGAGAAAGCGCGTGCTCCTCGAAGTTGATCAAACAAATCGTCTATACGTGGCAAAGGATACTTGTTCTTTAGGGTCACCTTGTTTAATTCCCGGTAATCGATACACAATCTTAAACTTCCATCTTTCTTTTTGACAAACAGAACCGGCGCTCCCCAAGGCGAAGCACTGGGTCGAACGAATCCCATGTCCAACAACTCTTGTAGTTGCAACTTCAGTTCTTGCAATTCTGCTGGTGCCATCCTATATGGTGCTTTGGATATTGGTGCTGCTCCAGGCTCCAAATCGATCGTGAATTCCAATTGTCGGTTCGGGGGTAGACCTGGTAGAACGTCGGGGAAAACGTCTTGATACTCCCGCACTACAGGTACATCTTCAATCTTCACTTGTGCTTCCTCTTCTTGGTTCAAGTATACTAAATATGTTGTCGCACCTTTTTCTTTTAGTATCTTGTTCGCTTGCACTGCAGAGATGATAGGTGTCTTCTTCCATTTTCTATTGATGGCATAAAAACATGTGGGTTCCTCGCCTGGTGGCTGGAATGATATCTGTCTCTGCTCGCACTGTATCACCGCATGGTGTTCTGCTAACCAGTCCATTCCCAAAATGATGTCTGTGGTCCACATTCGCATTAGTCTCAACGTCTTAGCCTTAAGCTTAAGAGGTCCTAATTCGAATTCCAAGTTAAGACACACATGAGTAACTGTGGTGACCTTTCCTAAGGGAGTGGCTACCCTTAGTTGTAGCTGGGCTGGTTCTATATTCAGTTCTAACGTATCCACACAGGTATGTGAGATGAAAGAATGTGATGCTCCCGTATCAAAGAGAATAACAATGGGTACACCTTTCAGTTCCCCAATACCTGTTAGGTTTCCTTGGTTCTTATCCTGATTCTTCTGATTGATAGCATACATCCTTTGATGTTGTGGTGGTCTTCCTGCTTGCGGTGCAGGTAGCTGCTTATGAGGCTGGTTTGGACGGCGAAAAGATAGTTGCTGTAGTGGTTGAGGTAGAGGGAGAATTCCTTCCATTGCCCTGAGCTGTGGGGTTGGAAACTGATTGGGTCTTCCTCCACTCATCCCTTGCTGTCGGTTGGGGCACTGGCTCGAGTAATGCCCTGGTTTTCCACAAGTGAAACAATTTGGGTTTCCAGCTTTGCACACTCCTGTGTGTAACCTGTTGCACTTAGGACAAAGGGATATCCCTTGGTGTCCGGGGTGTGAGGTCGCTGGTCCACCATAAAAAGACTTATCGCCCTTCACGAAGGGAGGCTGAACATTCTGGCCTTGCCATGGCTTCTTGCCGTCATTTCTATGATTATCCCATTTGCGTTTTCCTTTCTGTCCTTGATTAGAGTAGGGAGTGTTTGATGCTTGCGTGTAATGGCCTGATGGAGGCGTTGGTGCGTGTGTTGCTTTCTCCGGCTGCATTGCTAGCTCCATATCTAGAGCTCTGTTCAAGGCCTCGGCATAGAAAAGTGCCGTTTGACTTGCTAATACCACTCTTATCTCTTGCCTCAGTCCGGCGCAAAACAACTCGGACATCTTCTCATCCGTATCCACTCTATACGGTGCATAGCGGGCTAGATCGCAGAATAGTCGATCGTACTCCACTACAGTCTTATTCCCTTGCTTTAAGGTAGTAAACTCCATCTCTTTCTTTTTCCTATAGCTTCTGGGTATAAACTTTTCACACAGGGCAATCTTAAAAAGATCCCAAGTGAGTTCGTCTAACTGCTCTGGGGCCATAGTTTTCTGCTTTGCTTCCCACCAATAGTCGGCGGTTCCTTTCAGCTGATAAGACATGCACATAAGACGTTCTGCGTCGTTGCATCTCAGAAATCTAAAGATTCGTTCCATAGCACGAATCCATTCTTCCGTTTCAGCAGGGTCTCCCGTGCCTACGAAAGTCGGTGGGTTCTGTCTTAAGAAAAGTTCTTCCACTCTCCTATCTTGAGGTGGAGGCGGCGGCGTAGGTTCTCTGGGTTCTTCCTCATTCTCGGGTATATTTCTATTTACTCTTCGTGGAGGCATTATGTCAATCTACAAGTTTGATCAAATATAAGTTCCTCTATGTGACAAGGCTTCTCATACTCTAATCTCATAGCTGAGAAATTTACAACATATCATGCATCTCATATGTGTATCATGCATCTCATATATGTATCATGCATCTCATGTATACACATATATATACATATATAAATATATATTTTCACATAGAGTATGCTTAATGCGTCAAAGTACTTTGCTTTCAATAAATGCTTTCAAATTGACAATTGCTTCATAACAATGCATCAAAACAAGTAATCTCATTACTCATTTCGTCAAAACTGGCCGCTCCGGCCCATCATATATATCTCGTGAAAATTGCCTCAACGAGGACTTCTTTTGTACAAAAGTGTATACTATGATCTATAACTGCTATAGGTCAGTACAAAGTACTACTCTGTTAAAGACCTATCTACTGCCTCAATACTGCATCTATGTACAATCAGCCCTACAACTGGGTACAGATACTATCCGTTACCCGTGTACTATAGGGGCCTAGCAAAATAAGTACAAGCCCTGGCCTGGGATGGAACTATCCATTGCCAGCCAAAACTATGGGCTATCTAAACAAAGCTACTATATACATATGCATCTCTACATAATACTATCATATCAGTACCATATCCACCCATGACCTCTACCGTCATCCCGGCTACCCTCGTCACTCCCATCCTCCGTAGCATCATCACCGTCATCCTCTCGAGCGTCGCCCAATCGAGGCACATATGGTACGCCGTCCTCACTGTCAGAGTCGGCACGGTGAAACGGGTCGTAAGAGGCTCTCTCTCGAAGCGGATCCCCTCGAGGAATGTCCATCTCGAATGCCAAGCCCATGCTAGGAAGATCCAGGGGCTGTGAGACGAGAGTCCCAACAACCGGGACTGATCCTGCGTCGTCCTCCGCGTCTCTAGCCATCCCCTGGGGTCGTGAAGGCCCTGGTGCGAAAGGGTCAACATCAGTCATGGCAATCTCACCCTCTCCAACAGTAGGGAGGGGAGGAACAGGGAGGGTCTCACGAATGGGGCTCATCAACTGCTCAAGAGTGTCGATGGCCTCAGTAGTGTCAATGGTCATCGGGGTGACATAGGATAAATATCCGAAGGTCGGGGAGTACATCCCGGGAGAAAACATGGGGTAGTCAGGGTCCAAGATAGAAATAGGAGGAGTCTCATCCTCGGGCAGAGTGCCCTGAGGAAGTGAAGAAATAGGGTCAGCAATCGGCTGGGAGCTAAGGAGATCTAGTCCCAAAGCCATCAAAGGATCCTCAGTCTCAGGAAGACCCTGAGGCTGACTCTCTGCCTCCCCCTCTCGGGTGTCACTCTCCGTGAGATAGAAATATGGAGGGTTCGCATACATCATGAACCGGCTCAACAGTACGACTAGGTACTCTGGAAACCGCACCTCAAAACCACCCGGTGCCAACGGGTCGTAAAAATCAGGGGCTATGAAGTGGCACCACGCCTGCCAATGGGGTGGCATCCTATAAGGTAGGATCTGCATGGCCTGCTGCGCTGTGACTCCGTACTCTACGGCGTCTATCCACCTGTGGTGGAAACGGGCCAAGAACTCCCCAATAGTCTCATGGTGCTCTAAAGTACAGTCGTAGAAAGCCTGTACTATATTGAATCCCTCTGCCATGCTATAAACAAAATAACAACTCGTGTTATTCAAACTAAGTCAAGAATGACTTACTCGTTATTACTCAATAACATACTTGCTTGTCGATGTTCTTCTATGATTCTCATAGTGCATCGGTATCAACATTGATTCCGATAAAAATTCCACCATCTTTCTTATTAAATCAACAAAAACAAGTATCAATAACATTGCATCATGCACTAATCGTGCCTCTTTCTCAACTTATAAAACACTTTCTCATTAACTTGCTCAATTGCATATCTCATGCTCATAAGAAACTTTACTTACTCAAATGCATATCTCATGCACATAAGTAACTTTAAACTCAATCAAATGCATATCTCATGCATATAAGTAACTTTAAACTCAATCAAATGCATATCTCATGCATATAAGTAACTTTAAAACTTTAACTTGCATACCTCGTCAAGCTGGCGGAGATGGGGTGTTGGCTCTTGTCAGTGACATAACTCTTTTAGTCTAAGACTCTAGCTTAGACTCAATCAAGAAGAGACTCTATAAGGGATTACGCTCAGAGCAGACGAGCTGCTCTGATACCACTCTGTCGCAGCCCGATATAGCCAGTGATAGCGTATACCAAGTATCGTACGACTAATAAAAATAATCATGAAAGAAATAGAATTTACGTCTTGCTTTAGCGGAAGCATTTGCAACTATACTCTTTTTCAAGAAAGACTTTAAGACTAAATTAAATTACTTGCTTGGTAAAACATAATTCGAGACTTCGCAAGGTTTGAGAGTATTTTCCCTTATGGGATATTACAGGCAACAGCAAATTAAATAAAGAGATTCATCAGAGTTGTGCAGCGATGCATTACTATATGTGTGAAGACATATAGCAGGGAGTATAATATCTTATAGAGTCAAAGCAATAAGATAAGCATGAGACATAGAAAGACACTGTCAGCTGACAATTCCAACAGCCTTCACCCATCCTCGCGCCAAGCCAGACCTGCACATTTAGAAATACATGCAGGGCTGAGTACCAAAAAGCACTCAGTGGACTCATGCCGGAAATAATTGAAATCTTGCTCTTAGAGCTATATGTCAATCTTGCCCTTTTCAATGCATCAACAGGATTTAACTGAGATTAAAAATACATGTTCATGTTTTTCTGTCATAAACTCATTTGCATCATAACAATAATCTCATTTGTCTGCAGACAATATACTCTGGGTATGTGCCAACTATGAATACTCATATAATATATATATATATACTAGGTGAAGAGAAGGAGGCCTCCTTCAAATCACCGTGACCGGCCGACTAGAGACGGCTCACGATCACCTCTTGTGCACATAACCTTTACTGTCATCTGGATCAGTTAAAGGCCGATATCTTGCTTCATGAACTTAGTCATGTCTTTCATAAGGCAACATACCATACTTCTTTCTCATCAATAATAAATATGGCAAGATGACAATTTTCATAATATGCATCAATAATGCTTCAACATGCTTCATTTTCATAGTACTCATCAATAATGCTTCATCATGCTTTATTTTCATAATACTTTGCATTTGAACTCGTTATTATGGTAGCTTGCCATAATAGAGTTAGAATAAAGCCCACCTGTCTCAGGAGTCGATGACGTAACGCTCGGGGTCGTACTAACGCCGGCCGTCACTCGAACCTTTAGTGGCGCACATGTTTAGATTGCCATGTGACAAAATAAACTCTAGTTAGAATCTCATCTAACTCATATCTCATACTTAAGCTTAAACTTTCATCATGTGCTTAATCTCATCTTATAACTTCTCCACTATTTACCCAACTGGACTTCCCAATATAATCGGATATCTTATCCAATTAAAGGACTCTCAATACTAGGCAAATAGCATTCAAAAATCACTTAATCATACATGCTTCAAATAATCACTTATTTCACATAATATGCATATAACTTATCTTAATAATCAAATGACTTAAAAGTCATTATATGAACTTGAAATCTTTTTCTTTGTGGGGAAAATCCCAAATATTCATGTAAGCCTTGAAAAATATTTATAAAACTTTCTAGTAGCATTTTCATGCCATATCATGGTGTATAATTCCACCAAAACCCTTTAAACATTCTTAACACAAAATCAAGGCAAAATTTTCGGACCTTCCAGTTTACCATTCTGTTTTGTCTCGACTTTAATGAATAAACTGCTTTAACTCAGGAATCTCCTGGATTCGAGACTTATACCGATGAAAAGCTCTTTGAGTCTAGTTTCGTTTAAAAAAAAGTAGACTGTAAAACTCCAAGTGGTTTAAGAGATATGGGTATTTTCCCACAGTCTACCAGATTCGACAGTTTGGCACGACTGGAAGCTAGGATTTTTAAAAATTAGCAAACGTTGTCCAAATGCAATGAAATTTTACATGAGTCTGTATAACACTTGTATCTTTCTCCCATAAAACTTTGGGAGGCTGAATATTTTTGAAAGTTACTGAAAAGTGTGACTCCACAGACTGCCCTTCAAAATTTCCGGTGGAAATGCGCAGTAAAAGTTTTCTATTTTAAAAAGGTAGTAAACCAAGTCCAAATGACTTGAAATTGTACCAGTGCTTACAAGACTCATATATGTACACACCATAAAATTTTGAAGAATTTTGGACGAGGGAAACCTCGTCGATTCATCAGTCCAGAACGTAAGAAAATTCCCGTAATGGTCGAATTTACAACATATACACATATCCTCATAGATTCATGCTTTCACTATCATTCTCATGCATTTTCTTACTAAGAACTTATCATGCTTCACTAATCATAACATATAGCCCTTTCAAGGGTTCTCAAGAAACATATCTCTTCCTCTCATGTATCTAACATGGAGAGGTGTATGAGCACATGAAGGTAGTGGAAAGTTGAAAGAATTCATCATGCTTTCTTATATCAAAATTTTCGAGAATTACAAGAGTGGAGAGGGGACTATCATGCTTCTATATACTTCAATAAACATGCTTATATATCAAGGAAAATATATATATATAACATGAGAGGAGAATTGAGGTTGCTACCCACAAGATTAATGGAGGTGGAGTAGGGGATGATGTGAAATCCTCTTGGAGCTTGTGCTTAAGATTGATACACCCTTGATGGCTTTAGTGTGTAGCTAGAACACTTTTGGCTTCCTTAATCCTTACTATATTTGGTGAAACAAGAAGAAAAGTATGGTGGAGTGAGAGGAGAGGGGGCTGCCGAAGGGGAAGAAAAAGGGAGAGGGAGCTTGCTTGCCTTTATGAGAAGTGATGGTGTGATCTTGCTATTAATGCATATCTTGTTAGTAAATGATGAAGTGATGGTGAGGATGTCATGAAGTGAGGGGAATAGGGAGTGAGAAGAGAGAAGAAGAGAAGAGAGAAGAGTGAGGGCCGAGAGAGAGATCGAGTAAAAGGGGGGGGGGGGGAAGAAAACTTGCATGTGCTTGTGTGATCTTCTTTTAATACACTATCTTGTAGTCAAAGATGGAGTAATGGTGGAGTATGTCATCCTATGAAGTGAATAGAGAAGGAGAAGAGAGGAGGAGGGAGGAGAGAGGAGTGAGAGCCGAGAGATAGAGATATGAGAGAGAGATGTGAGAGCTTGAACCTTGGGATTTTGTTGGGCTAACTAGGTTAGCTACTTAGGTTAGGGTTTAATGTTGCATGTGTGCAACATTTATGGGGGAGAATGAAGTAATGAGGGAGAGAGAGAAGGGGGGTGCGTGAGGGGAGAGAGAGGCCGAGAGTGAGAGAGAGTGAGGGAGAAAGAGAGAGAGTGAGAGAGATTGAGAGAGATTGAGAGAGAGTCGAGAGTGAGAGAGATTGAGAGATAGAGAGAGTGAGAGAGAGTGAGAGAGATCGAGAGATAGAGAGAGTGAGAGAGAGTGAGAGAGATCGAGAGATAGAGAGAGTGAGAGAGAGTGAGAGAGATCGAGAGATAGAGAGAGTGAGAGAGATCTAGAAAAATATATACATATATGCTTGAATACTTTACATCACTAATTTAGTGTGTAGGAATATATCCCACGGAAATATATTTATTTTCGTGTGGGAAAAACTTATCTCAATTATGATATATCTAATATCATAATAACAATGTATCAAAATCATATGCGAATATTCTACCACGTAAAATATTAATATCACATAGATATCTCAATTAAAATGTAGGGCGAAGATAGGCTTCTCTATAATAGGATTTATATGACCCGAGAAAGATAATATCGCCTTCTATAATTCTCAAAAATAATTCTTATCTCATTTATTCGCCCACGTGCATTATTCCTCTAGCTATTATTTAATAACTCAAATTAAATACGAGCTAGGGCATAAAATAGCTTCTCAAAATACGGGGTGTTACAAATACCTTGAATGGTGCTTGGTTGGATTGCTGAATATTGAATTAAACTGATACTTGAAAATACTTTGGCAGAGAATGATGAAGACGTTTAAGTGTGGAATGGGTATGAGGAGGTTATATGCTTGAAATCTGAAACCCAATTGAAGGTGTTCAGGTGTGAAAATTTTGCCAATATGCTGCTGGAGCTGGAGTAAAAAAGATGTACAGTATAGGCGTGGAGTTGGAGTCAAAAAGATGTACAGTATAGGCGTGGAGTTGGAGGAGCGTGTTGTGCATTTATTTCTTTCCCTTATCTTATTCTTCTTAGACTTGTATATTAATGATTGAGAGTAATTGGTTTGATCTGTGCCTTGTATCTATATTTATTTTTTTGTATCCAGACTCTTCTCGGTCTCATTCAAAAGTACTCTTCGCAGTTATCCATCTGAAGTATTATCAGCTTTAGTTGTTAGCACCAAAAATGAATAGATTATATTGTATTGCGTTTTTTTTTAAAAAAAAAATCTAACTACCGGATTTTGTTAATATCGCGTGTTTATGAAACTACTCGATATCTGCTTCCTTGCTTAGCTTAAATTAAATCCGTAGATTTAATTCTTTATAAGTCGGAATAAATTCACGACTCAAGAAATAATAATAATAATAACCCTGCTTCAATTAGAATATAATCCAGTGTCATAAGCTGAATTTAAATCATAAATAATTACTGGGCTTAATTTACTGAAAGATGAAATAATAATTATTATATTACTGGATTTAAATATAATAAAAGAGCGGGCTACTACATTTCCTTTCTTGCTTGAAGATTTGAAGAAATTCTTCAAATATAAGTTTTTATTTATTATGAGTTTAAATCCGTCTGATCATGATTATATATTTGATGCTTATTTTTTTTTTTTTTTTTTTAAGTCTAAACAAAAACTCTCCATTTAAGCTTCAAAAAAACATGAAAGGAAAAAATGTAAGCTCAAAAACCCCTCACTGAGATACGCCCAACCATTTTGTGAAGTTTTCAAATTCAGTGTAGTCGCTATCGGAGATCATTGTCTTGTACCATCCCTTGCTAGCGCTCTTGATTGCGGAAGGCCTTCACCAGCTTCGATCCTTCATTTCCGTAGACAATCAGCGGTCCTTTCCTCGAAATGTAGCGGCGATTGCGCATTTTCCCCTTTCCGGCGCGGATACCTTGGCTATCCTTCGCCTTCTCGGCATCGGCCAATGCTCCGATTTGCTTGAGGATTTTCAGCGCGGCGCTAGTTTTCTCTACAGCCTCAGCGGAATCGGAAACAACAAGAGGCAATTCAGGAACCTCCTCGATTTTGTGTCCGCGAGCAAGGACCAAAGAAGGTACAGCGGAAGCCGCGATCGCCGAAACGACGGCGTGGCGCTTCTGCGTGACATTGACAGCTCTGTGCCAGCGGCGCCAGATCTTCGTCGGAGCGAACATTCGTCCGCCGCGACACATGTTGCCGAAGGCTCCCTGCCCGGCGCGGTGGGTACCACCGCCGGGTACACGGGGGATACGGGAGACTGCACGGCCGGTACCCCAGGACTCGGCAGAGGTCTGGTGGCCGGCGCGTTTGGAGACGGCGTAAGGCTGCCGGGCGTTGTTGGAGATCTGGCCGTCCACGAACGTGACGATGTCGGGGCGGATAGCGGCTTTCATTACGTCAGGAAGAGGCAGGCAGTTGGCTGCGGCTCCTCCGTCGGTGGCCATATCGTTCTCCAGGGACTGCACGGTGACGAGGGGGCGGGCGGCGGCGGCGGCCATTTTCCCGGGGGCTGGATACGGGAAAACAACTAAGAATAAAATTGATGCTTATTATTTGATGCTTATTATGATTATGTAATATTGAATAAAATTGGTGCTTTAAAAAATTAAAAGAAAAAATTAAATGGATTAATAGACTTATTATGCACATTGCAAAATGTCTTGCAAGTCCAAGAATAAATGAATATGTTAAAAATGAAATTTATATTCCTCAACTAATACTTGTCAAACAAAGTTTTCAAACTTTTGAAAAACAAGGTTCTTACTTATCCGCTGCATAATTATATTTATATAACATAAAATATTTAATCTATACCACACATAGTATTATCAGAGCCACGTATAGTGGTAGTAGTAAGTTATTATTTGATATTATTATTATTATTATTATTATTATTATTATTATTATTATTATTATTATTATTATTATTATTATTGAATATCGAAAAAAATAGTCTTAACTTACCTCAATATGAGAAACACACTAATTTTAGAAGATATACAAGAATATAGAAAATATTGAAGAAATATGTAATTTTTTTGGCTTAAGAGTAAAAGTTTTTAATTGAATGAAATGAATACACGAATATTCGCATTTTGAAGTCACCTATTATTATAGAACCGCGCGGGTCTATTACTATCTAAAATATCTATAATTGTATCATGACGAGTGAGATGTTTAAAATTTTAAATATTTGATAAATTCGAGAAATTGTTGTGTTTTGAGATACATCTTTTGACTATGACTTTTGTTTTTTTGTGTCACATGCTTCAATCCAATTAACAAGTGCAGCATGATCTTGTATAGGAAGCTCTAAATATCACGTGGGAGCAAACAAACAAAGTTATTGCTGTATATAATATTTTATTTTTTACTTTAACTCCCCTTGATGTATTTTCTGGTCAAATTATAAGGTCATGTTATAAACCAGAAAATTTACAAATTATATGTATTTTGCGGCAATAACCCCTTTATATAATATTTTCTTTTTGATTTTATGCGTTCTGAATATTTTAATGTTGCTCCAAACGGATTTTTTTTTCGTTCATTGCAATTCATGGTAATCATCTGACATAAATTTCAAGGATGCATGCTAGTTGTCCTTGGTTTTCCTTCACTTTCGGCACAAATAACGGCAAAATAAGTTTCACAAAATTATCATTTATTTGATAGTGCCAGAGGTCTGCAATTGATTCCCTTGTAATATGGGCATGGGTCTGCATGATATGAAAGTTGCATGCAAGTTTGACCACCTTTTCTTGTCTTTCGACAGATATATCGGCAAGCACAAAAATAAAGCTGTATATGGCATTGCCGTATTTCAATGTGTCTGCTATGATTTGAAGGGTGCTAGAACTTGACAGTATAAAAAAGTTGCATGCCAGTTGGAACACCTTTTTTTTGCCATTCGGCAGATATGTCGGCAAGCAAAAAATTAAAGTGCATTACTTGTTGGCAGAACTTTCAAATTTGCAATTGTGGCATGTTTTTTTGACTACTATTATTTTATACTAAGTTCCATACTAAATTATGTGTTTTTGAAAAATTGCCTATAAATATATAAATTGCCGAGTTCCATTTTTGGTAACACACCACAATTGTACAATCTTGTACTTCCAGAGTATCCATGGATTCACCACCACCCCACAACCAATAAGCCAAGATGTCGTGTTCTATACCCCTCCGTGGGTTAGGCAAGTCGAGACGAATATCTTGGCCGACATTAACTATGAAAAGGACCGTGGAGTTTGGGTTTACGGCGACGACGCCGGCAACCTTCGGTGCCTCGAACGTATTGCCCTTACCATGGAACAAACTCAACAAGTGTACATCTCTTTGGATGAATATGTGCGTAAGGTTAAGGAGTGGGAGAGTCGTTACAATAGCTTCTCAACCCTGCTGGAGATTTACGGGGCGCAGCATGATAGGTTTAACAACACTGTTTCTGCTTGTGACAGTACGTGGCGCCGGATACAAGTCGTAAGCTCATCTCAACGACAACTTTATTCATTAGTTGTAGATATAGTAATGTTTAACTTAATAGATATACTCATTTTTCAGCAAAGCCCACACCTTATGTGCAACTACACCGAGGGGGAAGCTGATTGGCTATTCATCAAGAGCATATTTACTCCACCGCCGCCCGAGTCGACGTCGGAATCGTATGGATCCTATAACTCTGGAGATGACTCTCCGGGTTATACTGGCACTCCTGTACGTCCGACTATAGAATAGGCGGATGGAGTATGTTGGACGATACTTACGTACGGTCTTTTTGTATGCTTGTTGCATGGTTGTTGGTGGTTGATCAAGATTGTGTGTTGTTTGTTTTTAAATTCTAAGAAATTTGTTGTGGGATTTGGAATCCCACAATACCTGTAATGTTTGCGTAATCTCACCCTCGTTCGTATGTTCATGTAAGTTTTGTACTTATCCTTTTTATCATCTAGTGAATTGAGGTTGCGTAATTGGATTTGCTGAAATTTATGTTTATTTACCGAAATAGGATTATTCAAATTGCCGACATTGTAACTGCCGAAATATACAATACTGCCGAAGTAAAGTATGGGCAATTATTATTGTCGTGTATAACAATAATTGGCAACGTAGTAATTTGAGATTATGAAACAAATAAATAAATGAATGCATACAACACATCTCTCTCGCGCCTCTCTCAACTGCTCATCTCCCCTTCGACTGCTCGAACCTCACCGCCGCTGGAGCTCGCCGGAGCAAGCGGCGACAGGCTCCAGCTCCCTTCTCTCTTCTCCCTTCTCGGCGACTGCAACACAAAAGCTGCCGCCGACCGTGACTCGGATTCCCTCCCTCAGATCTCCGGCGACGACAACAGCGATGAGCTGCTGCGGCGCCTGAACCTCTAGGCCAAACCTTCCCCGACACCCTTCCCTGTTCACAGATCGCCCGACGACAGCCGAAGAAGTGGACTGCCGCCGCGCCTCCCTCTGTTAAACCCAGTCACCGCACCAACCCCTGTTCTCTCTCCTCCTTGGCGACGACGGAACGCCGTCGACTCCCTTTCTCTCTCTGAATCAGTCCGGCGACAGCAGCCAAGCCACCATCGCCGACAGCAGCAGCAGATGAGGAGGGTTGCTACCGGCGCCCTCTATCTCCGTCCGAGTCGTCTCCCTCCTTGGAAACGGCGAGATCGCCGCTCCCTCCCTCTCGGACTCCCTTCTCTCTCAGCACACAGAACACGCCCACACATAGACGCCCCCCTTGCGCCGTCTCCTCCCTTGGCAGCGGCGGAGTCGCCGCCGCCTCCCTCGATCCCTTTCAGACCCGACACACGACAACGACTCCCACCCGACAACATCAACGGCTCAAGCACAAACAAGTTCAAGACTCCGACTTTTCTCTTTTCTATACATTCACCGAATATGTAAAATCTTTTGACACTTTGATATAAACACATGCGTATATACACAGAATATGTATGCATATATATAATATGAATGTCATTTTTCAAAAGTTTGAATGTGTTGCTGTGTATATATCGAATTTGTACATGATTTGGACAAGTTTGAAGCTTGACGCACGATGTATGAACAGAGGTAAGCAGAGAATAGCAGGTGATTACCTTGTGAGAAATTTCAGTGAATATTTGATCCTACTTGCTTGTTGGAAAGGAGAATGGGCTAGACGGATGTTCTTGGCTGAACTTGAGCTCCTTGAAGGAGTATATGTTGAGATTGGTGACTTGTGATTTATTGAGAAGAGTGGGAACATGACTTCAGTATTAACTTAAATTTTGCAGGAGGTGTGTTGGGGAATTTGATTGACTCCAGCATGGGTTGGTGAATAGGGCAGCTGCGATTGGGTGAATAAGGGGGCAGCTGTGATTGGGTGAATAAGGGGCAGCTGTGATTGGGTAAATAGGGTGGCATGATGGGATGCTTGTTTTTAGCTGACTTTTGGGCTAAAAGCATGGCTTAAGGCTGACTTTGGGGCTGAAAATGGGGCATTTGATTGCCTCTGCCAAGCATGGCATAAAGCCTGAATTTTGGGCTGCTTGAATAGGTGTAGGGCGGCTGATGGGAGGTATGAGTGTAAGTGAGTTGAGTGAGGATTGATAATTAAAATCCCTCAGGACTGAATTATTGGAACTGTAATAATTCCTCAGGGTTTGCTAATTAAAAGCTCGTGAAAATGCTTGAATGCTAAATTAAATAAATATGCAATGCATATAAACTTAATAACTAAATTTACAAATGCTTTTGTAAATCATTTTTGTTGGAATTAAAATAAATTCTTTTTCTCAATCCGACGTGAATCATCTTAAATCTAAGTTTAAAATTATTCTAAACTTAATATAAATGGGCGGGGTGTTACAATTTCCTTTTGCTTGAAGTGTTGTAATCATTTCCTGTCACGACCGGCCTTAACTAAGGATAGCTAATCCGGGAAATCGTGACTAGGGAAGGGATTTAAGAAGCGGGGTTAGAAAGGGCACATTTGACTCATTTACAACTCGATTATAGACATTTATATCTAGCATTAATTCTTGAAATAAAATTTAAGACATTGAAAGATTGACGCATATAGTTAAAAAGGATACTCGATGAACCCGAGTAAGCGTTAAATATTTCTTGAAGAGAAATTGACATAATTATAGACTTGACTAAAACATAATCAGTGTTTGCAGCGGAAGGCAAGACTGAGATACATGTATGCAGACACATATCCTTTCTGAGCCTATTCTAAGTTCGACAAAAGCTCCACTCAGCAACACTTCTTCGTTCATCACAGCTCAACCTTCACATTCATAAACATATGCAGGGCTAAGTACAAAAGTACTTAGTGGCAGTTGCCCAAAAACTAAATTATAAGCTTAACATTTTATCATCAAACCATAGCATCATATAAGTGACATGAATCTTCTTTCAAGTTCTTTATCATTTTCAAATTCATAAATAGCGTAAGTGCATTCCTCATTATCAAAAATCATATCAATAGGCATCGTGTCGTGAGGAAGGCCTTCCTCAACGAACACAGGCATCGCGCCGTGAGGGAGGCCTCCCTCACCGGACACGGCATCGTACTGTTGAGGGAGGCCTCCCCCAACAGACGCTAGCATCGTACCGTTGAGGGAGGCCTCCCTAAACGGACGTTTGACCGGCCAACCCTCTCATTGACTCACGGTCGCGTTGCATATATAAATATATATATCCTGGCAAGATAGCTATCCGCTCAGGAATCGATCTTGTTAGCATTAAATAAGCATTAGATAATAAGCATAAAGCATTAAAACGTAACTCACATAGGCGTTAAATAATAAGCGTAAAGCATTAAAGCGTAACAAAGCGTGAACCACGTAGGCGCGTAACAAAGCGTAACTCACTTAAGCGTAAATCTCTTAAAAATATAACAAAGCATAAATAATAAATTATAAAATTTAAGCCGTAATTAAGCGTAAATAGCATAGTGTAAATTATTAAAGCGTGACAAGCGTAGATAATAAAGAAAAATAAAGTTTAACTCATTTAAGCATAATAAAGCATAACTCATTTCAAAATCTAATTTTGCATTTTAAAGCATGAAAGTTGCATAGTTCTTAAATAGTATTTTTATTTTACGCGTAAGAAATGCCCACCTGGTAGTAGAGACTCACGACTAAGCCTTAAACTCTTGTGCTTGACCTTTAATACGAGAAAATAAACAAGATTTTAATTCGAGGGAAATTCTCAAATAAATGCGAATGCATAAAATAACTATGCATGACTCTTATTCCGTTAATTATTATTCTGAGATAATAAACCGAGAAATTTCTGATAATAATCCAACTATAGGATTAAAGCTCGTTTTATGAAATCGGATAGTTAATCTTAATAATCTACTCATCTTGAATTAGTCTAACTTACTTATTTAAAAAAAATAATCACTAATTAAATATAACTAGGATTAATAGTGGGGCCTAAATTAATAAGTCTCATTGGGTTTAACTAAATAAATTTCATTGGACTTAATCAATTAAATTGTAGGAGCCCAAATAATATAAATTCGAGACCCATTATTATTAAATAATAGGAGTCCAAATAATAATTAATGTGGACTGGAAAGAATTAATCTTAGTCCAATAGACAATTTAATCGGCTCAAATGACGAATTAACAGCTGGGCTGAACTAAACAAATCTGAAACAGGCCCAATAGAATTAAATAAATTTCAGCCCAAGAACATTAAATAAATTCGGCCCTGATAAAAATAAAAAGATGGCCCAATGAATTAATCTCCGGCCCAACAAATAAAATGAACTAGGCCCAATTGAGAAAGGCCCACTCCTCTCTTCCACAAGCATCTCTCACGCCTCTCTATCTCTCTTTTCTCTCTACCGACATTTTCCTCTTTCTCTCCCACTATCGGTTCTCTCTCTCTTTTTCTCTATCTTTATTAAAGTATAACATGTTCTCTCTCTCTCTAATTATCGAGACTCCCCTTTTTATAAAGCAGAACCCATTATCTCTCTTAATATCAATACTGCATCTCTCTCCTTCTCACAACAGCGCTCGGCTCTCTCTCTCAATCAAGAAAGGAATCGCTGCTCACATCTCTCTCTCTCGCTCGATCCAGTCGACATCCGGCGCCGATCGGTCTTCTTCTCCGGCCATTCAGTTGTCGCCGTGTTCTGCAAATCCGGCGAGCACCGTCGACTGGGAGCCATCGCCGCCGTCTGGAGCGGCTGCTGCTTCTCCCGTTGCCGCCGACTGCTGTTGTTCGCCGGAGTCGCGGCCTTCTCTATCCGCCGCCCTCTCTCTCTCTCGCTACATCGGACGGCAGACGCTCATAGGAGGCCGTCGCCGCTGCTGCTCTGTTCTGGGCCGCGATCAGCGTCGCTTGGCCTTCGGCCGCGCCACCGTCGCCAACTGGAGCCTCGGCAGCCGCTGCTGTCGTTCTCGGGCTCCGATGAGGCCGTAAGAAGTTGCCGTCGTTATTGCCGTTGTTGCGGCTCGACTGTGCAGGGCAGCGTTCGATGCCTTTCTAAAAGCTAAGTTATATTTTGCCTTGATTCTTAATCAGCGATATGGTATAAATGCCTATGGACCTTTTTGCGTAAGAAAAACAGAACTTAATACTTTATGTGTATGCGTATGCTATGTCTGTATTTGTTTTATGAGTTCTGGTGTTCTTTTCTCTATTCGTTGGTGAAGTTTAAAGATGCTACAGAGTGCCATGTAACTAAATAATCAAGCTCATTAACTACTGCATTTCTAATATATAAAGCATGCTCTACTGGGATGTGATATATGTATATGAAGAGAGTGAACTGAGATAGCATGAAATACCTTGAATGGTGCTTGGTTGGATTGCTGAATATTGAATTAAACTGATACTTGAAAATACTTTGGCAGAGAATGATGAAGACGTTTAAGTGTGGAATGGGTATGAGGAGGTTATATGCTTGAAATCTGAAACCCAATTGAAGGTGTTCAGGTGTGAAAATTTTGCAAATATGCTGCTGGAGCTGGAGTAAAAAAGATGTACAGTATAGGCGTGGAGTTGGAGTCAAAAAGATGTACAGTATAGGCGTGGAGTTGGAGGAGCGTGTTGTGCATTTATTTCTTTCCCTTATCTTATTCTTCTTAGACTTGTATATTAATGATTGAGAGTAATTGGTTTGATCTATGCCTTGTATCTATATTTATTTTTTTGTATCCAGACTCTTCTCGGTCTCATTCAAAAGTACTCTTCGCAGTTATCCATCTGAAGTATTATCAGCTTTAGTTGTTAGCACCAAAAATGAATAGATTATATTGTATTGCGTTTTTTTTTTTTAAAAAAAATCTAACTACCGGATTTTGTTAATATCGCGTGTTTATGAAACTACTCGATATCTGCTTCCTTGCTTAGCTTAAATTAAATCCGTAGATTTAATTCTTTATAAGTCGGAATAAATTCACGACTCAAGAAATAATAATAATAATAACCCTGCTTCAATTAGAATATAATCCAGTGTCATAAGCTGAATTTAAATCATAAATAATTACTGGGCTTAATTTACTGAAAGATGAAATAATAATTATTATATTACTGGATTTAAATATAATAAAAGAGCGGGCTACTACATTTCCTTTCTTGCTTGAAGATTTGAAGAAATTCTTCAAATATAAGTTTTTATTTATTATGAGTTTAAATCCGTCTGATCATGATTATATATTTGATGCTTATTATTTTTTTTTTTTAAGTCTAAACAAAAACTCTCCATTTAAGCTTCAAAAAAACATGAAAGGAAAAAATGTAAGCTCAAAAACCCCTCACTGAGATACGCCCAATCATTTTGTGAAGTTTTCAAATTCAGTGTAGTCGCTATCGGAGATCATTGTCTTGTACCATCCCTTGCTAGCGCTCTTGATTGCTGCTGCTTCCTCCTTTGTGATTGGTTTCCTTTTCTTGTCAAGTTTCTCCTGCTTGGCCTTAACTCTCTGCGCCTCAGCCAGAAGCGCCATTCTCTTGGCAGCCTTGGCGTACGGGTTGAGCTTCAACATTACATTTAGATTCTTCAGCGGATTCTTCTTCAATTGAGCTCTATTCAATTCCTTCTTGATCGGCCTCACCACAGATTGCAATTCATCAGAGTTGATAATCCTAGCAAGATCAGCATTCACCATCTTAGCCCTGGGAAGCACATACCCACTCTTCTTCTCCGAAGGCTTGTCGAAAGTGCCATAAACCTCATCAAGCTTCTCGAAAGCAGATTTGGTCCAACCAATAAACCTCCCGAGATGGCCACCGGGAGCAAGCTTCAGCAGATTGAGGCGCGAAACATGCGCGATGTCTACGCCAGGGATATTGCGGAAGGCCTTCACCAGCTTCGATCCTTCATTTCCGTAGACAATCAGCGGTCCTTTCCTCGAAATGTAGCGGCGATTGCGCATTTTCCCCTTTCCGGCGCTGATACCTTGGCTATCCTTCGCCTTCTCGGCATCGGCCAATGCTCCGATTTGCTTGAGGATTTTCAGCGCGGCGCTAGTTTTCTCTACAGCCTCAGCGGAATCGGAAACAACAAGAGGCAATTCAGGAACCTCCTCGATTTTGTGTCCGCGAGCAAGGACCAAAGAAGGTACAGCGGAAGCCGCGATCGCCGAAACGACGGCGTGGCGCTTCTGCGTGACATTGACAGCTCTGTGCCAGCGGCGCCAGATCTTCGTCGGAGCGAACATTCGTCCGCCGCGACACATGTTGCCGAAGGCTCCCTGCCCGGCGCGGTGGGTACCACCGCCGGGTACACGGGGGATACGGGAGACTGCACGGCCGGTACCCCAGGACTCGGCAGAGGTCTGGTGGCCGGCGCGTTTGGAGACGGCGTAAGGCTGCCGGGCGTTGTTGGAGATCTGGCCGTCCACGAACGTGACGATGTCGGGGCGGATAGCGGCTTTCATTACGTCAGGAAGAGGCAGGCAGTTGGCTGCGGCTCCTCCGTCGGTGGCCATATCGTTCTCCAGGGACTGCACGGTGACGAGGGGGCGGGCGGCGGCGGCGGCCATTTTCCCGGGGGCTGGATACGGGAAAACAACTAAGAATAAAATTGATGCTTATTATTTGATGCTTATTATGATTATGTAATATTGAATAAAATTGGTGCTTTAAAAAATTAAAAGAAAAAATTAAATGGATTAATAGACTTATTATGCACATTGCAAAATGTCTTGCAAGTCCAAGAATAAATGAATATGTTAAAAATGAAATTTATATTCCTCAACTAATACTTGTCAAACAAAGTTTTCAAACTTTTGAAAAACAAGGTTCTTACTTATCCGCTGCATAATTATATTTATATAACATAAAATATTTAATCTATACCATGCATAGTGTTATCAGAGCCACGTATAGTGGTAGTAGTAAGTTATTATTTGATATTATTATTATTATTATTATTATTATTATTATTATTATTATTATTATTATTATTATTATTATTATTATTATTATTATTATTGAATATCGAAAAAAATAGTCTTAACTTACCTCAATATGAGAAACACACTAATTTTAGAAGATATACAAGAATAGAGAAAATATTGAAGAAATATGTAATTTTTTTGGCTTAAGAGTAAAAGTTTTTAATTGAATGAAATGAATACACGAATATTCGTATTTTGAAGTCACCTATTATTATAGAACCGCGCGGGTCTATTACTATCTAAAATATCTATAATTGTATCATGACGAGTGAGATGTTTAAAATTTTAAATATTTGATAAATTCGAGAAATTGTTGTGTTTTGAGATACATCTTTTGACTATGACTTTTGTTTTTTTGTGTCACATGCTTCAATCCAATTAACAAGTGCAGCATGATCTTGTATAGGAAGCTCTAAATATCACGTGGGAGCAAACAAACAAAGTTATTGCTGTATATAATATTTTATTTTTTACTTTAACTCCCCTTGATGTATTTTCTGGTCAAATTATAAGGTCATGTTATAAACCAGAAAATTTACAAATTATATGTATTTTGCGGCAATAACCCCTTTATATAATATTTTCTTTTTGATTTTATGCGTTCTGAATATTTTAATGTTGCTCCAAACGGATTTTTTTTTCGTTCATTGCAATTCATGGTAATCATCTGACATAAATTTCAAGGATGCATGCTAGTTGTCCTTGGTTTTCCTTCACTTTCGGCACAAATAACGGCAAAATAAGTTTCACAAAATTATCATTTATTTGATAGTGCCAGAGGTCTGCAATTGATTCCCTTGTAATATGGGCATGGGTCTGCATGATATGAAAGTTGCATGCAAGTTTGACCACCTTTTCTTGTCTTTCGACAGATATATCGGCAAGCACAAAAATAAAGTTGTATATGGCATTGCCGTATTTCAATGTGTCTGCTATGATTTGAAGGGTGCTAGAACTTGACAGTATAAAAAAGTTGCATGCCAGTTGGAACACCTTTTTTTGCCATTCGGCAGATATGTCGGCAAGCAAAAAATTAAAGTGCATTACTTGTTGGCAGAACTTTCAAATTTGCAATTGTGGCATGTTTTTTTGACTACTATTATTTTATACTAAGTTCCATACTAAATTATGTGTTTTTGAAAAATTGCCTATAAATATATAAATTGCCGAGTTCCATTTTTGGTAACACACCACAATTGTACAATCTTGTACTTCCAGAGTATCCATGGATTCACCACCACCCCTACAACCAATAAGCCAAGATGTCGTGTTCTATACCCCTCCGTGGGTTAGGCAAGTCGAGACGAATATCTTGGCCGACATTAACTATGAAAAGGACCGTGGAGTTTGGGTTTACGGCGACGACGCCGGCAACCTTCGGTGCCTCGAACGTATTGCCCTTACCATGGAACAAACTCAACAAGTGTACATCTCTTTGGATGAATATGTGCGTAAGGTTAAGGAGTGGGAGAGTCGTTACAATAGCTTCTCAACCCTGCTGGAGATTTACGGGGCGCAGCATGATAGGTTTAACAACACTGTTTCTGCTTGTGACAGTACGTGGCGCCGGATACAAGTCGTAAGCTCATCTCAACGACAACTTTATTCATTAGTTGTAGATATAGTAATGTTTAACTTAATAGATATACTCATTTTTCAGCAAAGCCCACACCTTATGTGCTACTACACCGAGGGGGAAGCTGATTGGCTATTCATCAAGAGCATATTTACTCCACCGCCGCCCGAGTCGACGTCGGAATCGTATGGATCCTATAACTCTGGAGATGACTCTCCGGGTTATACTGGCACTCCTGTACGTCCGACTATAGAATAGGCGGATGGAGTATGTTGGACGATACTTACGTACGGTCTTTTTGTATGCTTGTTGCATGGTTGTTGGTGGTTGATCAAGATTGTGTGTTGTTTGTTTTTAAATTCTAAGAAATTTGTTGTGGGATTTGGAATCCCACAATACCTGTAATGTTTGCGTAATCTCACCCTCGTTCGTATGTTCATGTAAGTTTTGTACTTATCCTTTTTATCATCTAGTGAATTGAGGTTGCGTAATTGGATTTGCCGAAATTTATGTTTATTTACCGAAATAGGATTATTCAAATTGCCGACATTGTAACTGCCGAAATATACAATACTGCCGAAGTAAAGTATGGGCAATTATTATTGTCGTGTATAACAATAATTGGCAACGTAGTAATTTGAGATTATGAAACAAATAAATAAATGAATGCATACAACACATCTCTCTCGCGCCTCTCTCAACTGCTCATCTCCCCTTCGACTGCTCGAACCTCACCGCCGCTGGAGCTCGCCGGAGCAAGCGGCGACAGGCTCCAGCTCCCTTCTCTCTTCTCCCTTCTCGGCGACTGCAACACAAAAGCTGCCGCCGACCGTGACTCGGATTCCCTCCCTCAGATCTCCGGCGACGACAACAGCGATGAGCTGCTGCGGCGCCTGAACCTCTAGGCCAAACCTTCCCCGACACCCTTCCCTGTTCACAGATCGCCCGACGACAGCCGAAGAAGTGGACTGCCGCCGCGCCTCCCTCTGTTAAACCCAGTCACCGCACCAACCCCTGTTCTCTCTCCTCCTTGGCGACGACGGAACGCCGTCGACTCCCTTTCTCTCTCTGAATCAGTCCGGCGACAGCAGCCAAGCCACCATCGCCGACAGCAGCAGCAGATGAGGAGGGTTGCTACCGGCGCCCTCTATCTCCGTCCGAGTCGTCTCCCTCCTTGGAAACGGCGAGATCGCCGCTCCCTCCCTCTCGGACTCCCTTCTCTCTCAGCACACAGAACACGCCCACACATAGACGCCCCCCTTGCGCCGTCTCCTCCCTTGGCAGCGGCGGAGTCGCCGCCGCCTCCCTCGATCCCTTTCAGACCCGACACACGACAACGACTCCCACCCGACAACATCAACGGCTCAAGCACAAACAAGTTCAAGACTCCGACTTTTCTCTTTTCTATACATTCACCGAATATGTAAAATCTTTTGACACTTTGATATAAACACATGCGTATATACACAGAATATGTATGCATATATATAATATGAATGTCATTTTTCAAAAGTTTGAATGTGTTGCTGTGTATATATCGAATTTGTACATGATTTGGACAAGTTTGAAGCTTGACGCACGATGTATGAACAGAGGTAAGCAGAGAATAGCAGGTGATTACCTTGTGAGAAATTTCAGTGAATATTTGATCCTACTTGCTTGTTGGAAAGGAGAATGGGCTAGACGGATGTTCTTGGCTGAACTTGAGCTCCTTGAAGGAGTATATGTTGAGATTGGTGACTTGTGATTTATTGAGAAGAGTGGGAACATGACTTCAGTATTAACTTAAATTTTGCAGGAGGTGTGTTGGGGAATTTGATTGACTCCAGCATGGGTTGGTGAATAGGGCAGCTGCGATTGGGTGAATAAGGGGGCAGCTGTGATTGGGTGAATAAGGGGCAGCTGTGATTGGGTAAATAGGGTGGCATGATGGGATGCTTGTTTTTAGCTGACTTTTGGGCTAAAAGCATGGCTTAAGGCTGACTTTGGGGCTGAAAATGGGGCATTTGATTGCCTCTGCCAAGCATGGCATAAAGCCTGAATTTTGGGCTGCTTGAATAGGTGTAGGGCGGCTGATGGGAGGTATGAGTGTAAGTGAGTTGAGTGAGGATTGATAATTAAAATCCCTCAGGACTGAATTATTGGAACTGTAATAATTCCTCAGGGTTTGCTAATTAAAAGCTCGTGAAAATGCTTGAATGCTAAATTAAATAAATATGCAATGCATATAAACTTAATAACTAAATTTACAAATGCTTTTGTAAATCATTTTTGTTGGAATTAAAATAAATTCTTTTTCTCAATCCGACGTGAATCATCTTAAATCTAAGTTTAAAATTATTCTAAACTTAATATAAATGGGCGGGGTGTTACAATTTCCTTTTTGCTTGAAGTGTTGTAATCATTTCCTGTCACGACCGACCTTAACTAAGGATAGCTAATCCGGGAAATCGTGACTAGGGAAGGGATTTAAGAAGCGGGGTTAGAAAGGGCACATTTGACTCATTTACAACTCGATTATAGACATTTATATCTAGCATTAATTCTTGAAATAAAATTTAAGACATTGAAAGATTGACGCATATAGTTAAAAAGGATACTCGATGAACCCGAGTAAGCGTTAAATATTTCTTGAAGAGAAATTGACATAATTATAGACTTGACTAAAACATAATCAGTGTTTGCAGCGGAAGGCAAGACTGAGATACATGTATGCAGACACATATCCTTTCTGAGCCTATTCTAAGTTCGACAAAAGCTCCACTCAGCAACACTTCTTCGTTCATCACAGCTCAACCTTCACATTCATAAACATATGCAGGGCTAAGTACAAAAGTACTTAGTGGCAGTTGCCCAAAAACTAAATTATAAGCTTAACATTTTATCATCAAACCATAGCATCATATAAGTGACATGAATCTTCTTTCAAGTTCTTTATCATTTTCAAATTCATAAATAGCGTAAGTGCATTCCTCATTATCAAAAATCATATCAATAGGCATCGTGTCGTGAGGAAGGCCTTCCTCAACGAACACAGGCATCGCGCCGTGAGGGAGGCCTCCCTCACCGGACACGGCATCGTACTGTTGAGGGAGGCCTCCCCCAACAGACGCTAGCATCGTACCGTTGAGGGAGGCCTCCCTAAACGGACGTTTGACCGGCCAACCCTCTCATTGACTCACGGTCGCGTTGCATATATAAATATATATATCCTGGCAAGATAGCTATCCGCTCAGGAATCGATCTTGTTAGCATTAAATAAGCATTAGATAATAAGCATAAAGCATTAAAACGTAACTCACATAGGCGTTAAATAATAAGCGTAAAGCATTAAAGCGTAACAAAGCGTGAACCACGTAGGCGCGTAACAAAGCGTAACTCACTTAAGCGTAAATCTCTTAAAAACATAACAAAGCATAAATAATAAATTATAAAATTTAAGCCGTAATTAAGCGTAAATAGCATAGTGTAAATTATTAAAGCGTGACAAGCGTAGATAATAAAGAAAAATAAAGTTTAACTCATTTAAGCATAATAAAGCATAACTCATTTCAAAATCTAATTTTGCATTTTAAAGCATGAAAGTTGCATAGTTCTTAAATAGTATTTTTATTTTACGCGTAAGAAATGCCCACCTGGTAGTAGAGACTCACGACTAAGCCTTAAACTCTTGTGCTTGACCTTTAATACGAGAAAATAAACAAGATTTTAATTCGAGGGAAATTCTCAAATAAATGCGAATGCATAAAATAACTATGCATGACTCTTATTCCGTTAATTATTATTCTGAGATAATAAACCGAGAAATTTCTGATAATAATCCAACTATAGGATTAAAGCTCGTTTTATGAAATCGGATAGTTAATCTTAATAATCTACTCATCTTGAATTAGTCTAACTTACTTATTTAAAAAAAATAATCACTAATTAAATATAACTAGGATTAATAGTGGGGCCTAAATTAATAAGTCTCATTGGGTTTAACTAAATAAATTTCATTGGACTTAATCAATTAAATTGTAGGAGCCCAAATAATATAAATTCGAGACCCATTATTATTAAATAATAGGAGTCCAAATAATAATTAATGTGGACTGGAAAGAATTAATCTTAGTCCAATAGACAATTTAATCGGCTCAAATGACGAATTAACAGCTGGGCTGAACTAAACAAATCTGAAACAGGCCCAATAGAATTAAATAAATTTCAGCCCAAGAACATTAAATAAATTCGGCCCAGATAAAAATAAAAAGATGGCCCAATGAATTAATCTCCGGCCCAACAAATAAAATGAACTAGGCCCAATTGAGAAAGGCCCACTCCTCTCTTCCACAAGCATCTCTCACGCCTCTCTATCTCTCTTTTCTCTCTACCGACATTTTCCTCTTTCTCTCCCACTATCGGTTCTCTCTCTCTTTTTCTCTATCTTTATTAAAGTATAACATGTTCTCTCTCTCTCTAATTATCGAGACTCCCCTTTTTATAAAGCAGAACCCATTATCTCTCTTAATATCAATACTGCATCTCTCTCCTTCTCACAACAGCGCTCGGCTCTCTCTCTCAATCAAGAAAGGAATCGCTGCTCACATCTCTCTCTCTCTCGCTCGATCCAGTCGACATCCGGCGCCGATCGGTCTTCTTCTCCGGCCATTCAGTTGCCGCCGTGTTCTGCAAATCCGGCGAGCACCGTCGACTGGGAGCCATCGCCGCCGTCTGGAGCGGCTGCTGCTTCTCCCGTTGCCGCCGACTGCTGTTGTTCGCCGGAGTCGCGGCCTTCTCTATCCGCCGCCCTCTCTCTCTCTCGCTACATCGGACGGCAGACGCTCATAGGAGGCCGTCGCCGCTGCTGCTCTGTTCTGGGCCGCGATCAGCGTCGCTTGGCCTTCGGCCGCGCCACCGTCGCCAACTGGAGCCTCGGCAGCCGCTGCTGTCGTTCTCGGGCTCCGATGAGGCCGTAAGAAGTTGCCGTCGTTATTGCCGTTGTTGCGGCTCGACTGTGCAGGGCAGCGTTCGATGCCTTTCTAAAAGCTAAGTTATATTTTGCCTTGATTCTTAATCAGCGATATGGTATAAATGCCTATGGACCTTTTTGCGTAAGAAAAACAGAACTTAATACTTTATGTGTATGCGTATGCTATGTCTGTATTTGTTTTATGAGTTCTGGTGTTCTTTTCTCTATTCGTTGGTGAAGTTTAAAGATGCTACAGAGTGCCATGTAACTAAATAATCAAGCTCATTAACTACTGCATTTCTAATATATAAAGCATGCTCTACTGGGATGTGATATATGTATATGAAGAGAGTGAACTGAGATAGCATGAAATACCTTGAATGGTGCTTGGTTGGATTGCTGAATATTGAATTAAACTGATACTTGAAAATACTTTGGCAGAGAATGATGAAGACGTTTAAGTGTGGAATGGGTATGAGGAGGTTATATGCTTGAAATCTGAAACCCAATTGAAGGTGTTCAGGTGTGAAAATTTTGCAAATATGCTGCTGGAGCTGGAGTAAAAAAGATGTACAGTATAGGCGTGGAGTTGGAGTCAAAAAGATGTACAGTATAGGCGTGGAGTTGGAGGAGCGTGTTGTGCATTTATTTCTTTCCCTTATCTTATTCTTCTTAGACTTGTATATTAATGATTGAGAGTAATTGGTTTGATCTATGCCTTGTATCTATATTTATTTTTTTGTATCCAGACTCTTCTCGGTCTCATTCAAAAGTACTCTTCGCAGTTATCCATCTGAAGTATTATCAGCTTTAGTTGTTAGCACCAAAAATGAATAGATTATATTGTATTACGTTTTTTTTTAAAAAAAAAATCTAACTACCGGATTTTGTTAATATCGCGTGTTTATGAAACTACTCGATATCTGCTTCCTTGCTTAGCTTAAATTAAATCCGTAGATTTAATTCTTTATAAGTCGGAATAAATTCACGACTCAAGAAATAATAATAATAATAACCCTGCTTCAATTAGAATATAATCCAGTGTCATAAGCTGAATTTAAATCATAAATAATTACTGGGCTTAATTTACTGAAAGATGAAATAATAATTATTATATTACTGGATTTAAATATAATAAAAGAGCGGGCTACTACATTTCCTTTCTTGCTTGAAGATTTGAAGAAATTCTTCAAATATAAGTTTTTATTTATTATGAGTTTAAATCCGTCTGATCATGATTATATATTTGATGCTTATTTTATTTTTTTTTTTTAAGTCTTAACAAAAACTCTCCATTTAAGCTTCAAAAAAACATGAAAGGAAAAAATGTAAGCTCAAAAACCCCTCACTGAGATACGCCCAACCATTTTGTGAAGTTTTCAAATTCAGTGTAGTCGCTATCGGAGATCATTGTCTTGTACCATCCCTTGCTAGCGCTCTTGATTGCTGCTTCTTCCTCCTTCGTGATTGGTTTCCTTTTCTTGTCAAGTTTCTCCTGCTTGGCCTTAACTCTCTGCGCCTCAGCCAGAAGCGCCATTCTCTTGGCAGCCTTGGCGTACGGGTTGAGCTTCAACATTACATTTAGATTCTTCAGCGGATTCTTCTTCAATTGAGCTCTATTCAATTCCTTCTTGATCGGCCTCACCACAGATTGCAATTCATCAGAGTTGATAATCCTAGCAAGATCAGCATTCACCATCTTAGCCCTGGGAAGCACATACCCACTCTTCTTCTCTGAAGGCTTGTCGAAAGTGCCATAAACCTCATCAAGCTTCTCGAAAGCAGATTTGGTCCAACCAATAAACCTCCCGAGATGGCCACCGGGAGCAAGCTTCAGCAGATTGAGGCGCGAAACATGCGCGATGTCTACGCCAGGGATATTGCGGAAGGCCTTCACCAGCTTCGATCCTTCATTTCCGTAGACAATCAGCGGTCCTTTCCTCGAAATGTAGCGGCGATTGCGCATTTTCCCCTTTCCGGCGCGGATACCTTGGCTATCCTTCGCCTTCTCGGCATCGGCCAATGCTCCGATTTGCTTGAGGATTTTCAGCGCGGCGCTAGTTTTCTCTACAGCCTCAGCGGAATCGGAAACAACAAGAGGCAATTCAGGAACCTCCTCGATTTTGTGTCCGCGAGCAAGGACCAAAGAAGGTACAGCGGAAGCCGCGATCGCCGAAACGACGGCGTGGCGCTTCTGCGTGACATTGACAGCTCTGTGCCAGCGGCGCCAGATCTTCGTCGGAGCGAACATTCGTCCGCCGCGACACATGTTGCCGAAGGCTCCCTGCCCGGCGCGGTGGGTACCACCGCCGGGTACACGGGGGATACGGGAGACTGCACGGCCGGTACCCAGGACTCGGCAGAGGTCTGGTGGCCGGCGTGTTTGGAGACGGCGTAAGGCTGCCGGGCGTTGTTGGAGATCTGGCCGTCCACGAACGTGACGATGTCGGGGCGGATAGCGGCTTTCATTACGTCAGGAAGAGGCAGGCAGTTGGCTGCGGCTCCTCCGTCGGTGGCCATATCGTTCTCCAGGGACTGCACGGTGACGAGGGGGCGGGCGGCGGCGGCGGCCATTTTCCCGGGGGCTGGATACGGGAAAACAACTAAGAATAAAATTGATGCTTATTATTTGATGCTTATTATGATTATGTAATATTGAATAAAATTGGTGCTTTAAAAAATTAAAAGAAAAAATTAAATGGATTAATAGACTTATTATGCACATTGCAAAATGTCTTGCAAGTCCAAGAATAAATGAATATGTTAAAAATGAAATTTATATTCCTCAACTAATACTTGTCAAACAAAGTTTTCAAACTTTTGAAAAACAAGGTTCTTACTTATCCGCTGCATAATTATATTTATATAACATAAAATATTTAATCTATACCACGCATAGTGTTATCAGAGCCACGTATAGTGGTAGTAGTAAGTTATTATTTGATATTATTATTATTATTATTATTATTATTATTATTATTATTATTATTATTATTATTGAATATCGAAAAAAATAGTCTTAACTTACCTCAATATGAGAAACACACTAATTTTAGAAGATATACAAGAATATAGAAAATATTGAAGAAATATGTAATTTTTTTGGCTTAAGAGTAAAAGTTTTTAATTGAATGAAATGAATACACGAATATTCGCATTTTGAAGTCACCTATTATTATAGAACCGCGCGGGTCTATTACTATCTAAAATATCTATAATTGTATCATGACGAGTGAGATGTTTAAAATTTTAAATATTTGATAAATTCGAGAAATTGTTGTGTTTTGAGATACATCTTTTGACTATGACTTTTGTTTTTTTGTGTCACATGCTTCAATCCAATTAACAAGTGCAGCATGATCTTGTATAGGAAGCTCTAAATATCACGTGGGAGCAAACAAACAAAGTTATTGCTGTATATAATATTTTATTTTTTACTTTAACTCCCCTTGATGTATTTTCTGGTCAAATTATAAGGTCATGTTATAAACCAGAAAATTTACAAATTATATGTATTTTGCGGCAATAACCCCTTTATATAATATTTTCTTTTTGATTTTATGCGTTCTGAATATTTTAATGTTGCTCCAAACGGATTTTTTTTTCGTTCATTGCAATTCATGGTAATCATCTGACATAAATTTCAAGGATGCATGCTAGTTGTCCTTGGTTTTCATTCACTTTCGGCACAAATAACGGCAAAATAAGTTTCACAAAATTATCATTTATTTGATAGTGCCAGAGGTCTGCAATTGATTCCCTTGTAATATGGGCATGGGTCTGCATGATATGAAAGTTGCATGCAAGTTTGACCACCTTTTCTTGTCTTTCGACAGATATATCGGCAAGCACAAAAATAAAGCTGTATATGGCATTGCCGTATTTCAATGTGTCTGCTATGATTTGAAGGGTGCTAGAACTTGACAGTATAAAAAAGTTGCATGCCAGTTGGAACACCTTTTTTTGCCATTCGGCAGATATGTCGGCAAGCAAAAAATTAAAGTGCATTACTTGTTGGCAGAACTTTCAAATTTGCAATTGTGGCATGTTTTTTTGACTACTATTATTTTATACTAAGTTCCATACTAAATTATGTGTTTTTGAAAAATTGCCTATAAATATATAAATTGCCGAGTTCCATTTTTGGTAACACACCACAATTGTACAATCTTGTACTTCCAGAGTATCCATGGATTCACCACCACCCCTACAACCAATAAGCCAAGATGTCGTTACAATAGCTTCTCAACCCTGCTGCATGCTAGTCGTTACAATAGCTTCTCAATTCCCCTATCAAGCCAAAGATATATTACGTATGAGCAACCAACGAGCAAGACTCTCACCATCGAGTCACTGCTACCAAGGGAGAATGGGAAAACTCCGGCACAATCTGGATATACACCACCTCAAGATGTGGTGGAGGAAAGAAAATAGAATGAAGGACACAATAGAAACTTCGAGAATGGAAAAAAAAAGGGGGACTTTAGAATAAGATTTAAGATCCAACCCAGCCTCAGAGCCAACAACCTCACGCTAGAAGGGTGATTGTTTTGGCTAAAGTGTCAAAAGCTCCATCAAGAGGAATGTTCTAAGAAATCAAATATTTGTTTTAAACCGTAGAGAACTTGAGCACTATGTCTCATTAGCCCCAAAGTTGAATTATTACCTAAGTTATGACTTAGAACTCATTGGGGTTGTGCATGTGTTGAAAATTTGGAGACACTATCTCTACGGAGTTAAGTGTGAGGTCCTTGTAGATGACAAAAATTTGAAGTGCTTTTTCGAGCAAAGAGATTTGAATGTAAGACAACAGAGACGACTCGAATTAGTGAAGAATTATGATGGTACCATCAATTGGAAATTAATATAAGATGTTTCACCACTAAATATGAAGTACTTATTGGTGATTGCCTTATTCGGTTTAGTAATTGTTCACCATCCGGAGACAATATCAAGTTGTGCAGTTGCATCAATAGTTAAGTGTGAATTGCGAGAAAGGATTATGAAAGCACGAAATGAAAATGGATATTGGTGAGAAAATGTGTCTCGCCTCAAGAATAAGAAAAACGAAAGGATTCACGAAAGTCATGAATAATGCACTAATGGTTGGTGAAGGATAGTGGATGTATTCACTAAGTATTACGTCTTGCAGTAAGAAAGTATGTGATTAACAAAGATGAGATAGTCCAAGCTCAGGGCTTAAGTTATGAAGAGAAAACTAGATTGCAAGGTTCAAATTTTACGGAACAATGATATTGTTCTCGTCATGTAGTGGAACCATCACATGATGGAAAAGGCCACATAAGAAGCAAATGAAACAAATGACTAGTATATCTCGAACAAGATTACCCAGATATGCAATTTCGAGGACGAAATTTTTATAAGGAGGGAGGGATGTAACGCCCCGCTTTTCCCTAGCTAAATTTAGAGTAAATTTTGAACTTAGAAGTATGAGACGATTCACGCTGGTGAATAAAAACAAGTTTATTTTAATTCCAACAAAAATGATTTACAAAAACTTTGTAAAATTTAATCTTTTAAATTCTTTTGCATTGCATATTTATTTAAATTGAGTATTTGAGTGTTTTTAATTAGCAAACCCTGAAAGATTTTTACAGATACAATTCTTTTATGAGATAGTTTTAATTGTCAAATCATCACTCACCTCACTTAGACTCCCATCAAGAGCCATGCTTCTACATTTAGCTTTTTCAACTTTTAGCCATACTTGGCAGCCAACAACTCCCCTAATTTTAGCCCTCAAACATCTCTGCATAGTTGAAGGAAACCCATCCCTTGCACTTTCACTAGCAACTCAAATATCCTTCAAATTACTCTCTCGTTCCAGCCTATCCATGGAGTTTCAAGTATACAACAAGATACCATCATTCAAAGAACTCTTCCTCAACACACCATTATCACAAGGTTTCCTCTTCTTCTTCTTCTTTAAACTACATGACTTGTTTTTACAATATTGAATGAGACACGTCCATTACTTTCACACACAAATCATAGCTAGCCAACAAAGAATCACAGCCATACATACCTTCACTGAAATTCATCTAAAACAACTTTTATACGAAAATACATATTTATTCATAATCTGTGCATATACTTATAAATGAAAGCATGATTCATTGAAAAGGAAAAGAAAAGATCTTTATGAAAGAAGAGTCTTGAAGCTTTAACTTTTCGAACTTGTTGTGTCGAGGCTTGATTGGTGTGTATGTGTGTCCTGTTGAGTATGTGCGGTATGTGTGTGAGTCGGTGAAGTGGCGGCTTCCGCTGCTGATCGCCGAAAACAGAGGGATGAGATTAGAGGGAGACGGACTGGGCTGGGGTTGCAGAGGGCTGGGCTGGAGGTCAGGCGCGGCGGTCGGCGGCGGCCCTCGCTGCTGTCGCCAGGAATCGGAGCAAGGAAGTGTGAAGTCGGTGGTGTTGAGCTAGGGCTCCGACGACGGCTTTGTTGCTGTCAATCGGAGCGAGAGAGGGGTGGGTCTTCGGATCTGAGAACGAGGGAGGCGGCGGCGCCTCGCCGTCGCCAAGGAGGAAGGTGGTGGCGGTCGGAGTTCAGTGAGGCGAGCAGAGGGAGCCGGGCGGAGTTCTGAGGGAGGCGGCAGCGGCGGTGTGGTATCGCCGGCGGTCGCTGCTGCAGCGTGTATGTGTGTGTGTCAGCGTGCGTGGAGTGAGAGAGAGAGATCAGAGGGAGCTGGTGGCGGCGGCTTATCACCGCTGCTCCTCCGGCGAGCGTTTGCGGCGGCGGAATTTCCGAGGGAGAGAGGGCGCCGCTCCACTTGAGCGTGGGTCTGTGTGAGAGTTTGTGTGTGCTTCTGAGTGAGAGGGAAAGGAAGAAAAGGGTTTGAGGTTGGGCCTATGATGGGCCGATTTTTAATTAAATTGGCTGGGTTCTTGATTTAATTTAGTTGGGCCTTTATTTTATTTAAGGATTTTGGGGTGCACTTTTGATTTAAAGGATTTAGCTCTTAATTATGTTATTTGATTTGGCTGCATGTTATTTAATTAAGAAAATGTCTTTAATTAATTTAGTAATTAGACTTTGTAATTGGTTTAATTAATTCATTATTATTTTAATTATGATTGCATAATAATAATATAATTATTGTGTGCATATATTAAGTGATTACTTATTATATGCTAAGCATGACATGGATTTGCATAAGTATTTTTGCAAATAAAAGTACCTATGGTTTAAATTGGTTTTCATTAAATCCAATTATTAAAGAAAAATCGAGTAAAGATATTGTTGGTGTCTTTGACTCAAGAACTTTCGTTTTCAATTATTTATTTATTAAATTTTGAAAACCCGGCTAAGTGAATCATAGAAAGATTAGCACACTCACTAAGAATTAAGATTAGTTTCATGAGACCTATTAAGGATAGAATTTCTTGTAGGCTTTGTGGACCAAGGGGGATTAGCACTGCTTTCCCAAGATGAGTTTATGTGATTATGATCTTCAGGCTTTGCCTAACCAGGTGGGCTTACTTTCCAAATGTATAAAGTATGATTGAGTTATTAAGCTCTAAATGTTTCAATGAAATGCAAACTGTTTATCCAATAAAATGTTTATGTGCACTCTGCTCTGTTTAAGGCTCGCAATTCATGGATCGATCGAGGTTCTCTTATGGCCTAACACGTTATTTGAGAATTGTGTACACTTGTTAGTTGTTTCGGTGGGTTGATCTCCATCGGGCACTAATTCATGTAAGAGGCGTTATAAGGGTGCTCGACGGGATGTGTTCCGGAGCATGGATCATGTAAGGCCTGCCTGGGTAGCGTCCCGAGGTCAATTCAACTTGTCTGAGTTACGTCCTCAGGGCAAGTGCAATGGGAGAAATGGATCCGTCGGTGGCTAAAAGGTCCGGGATCACAGCGAGTAACAGAAAGGGAGTGTGACATGTGCGCACAAATGAAAGAAATTATTTTAACATGCTTAGAAGTTCTTTCAATTTAAAACCTTCTAAGTCATGTCAATTATGATTGGATAAACTGTCTTTATTAAAATATGAAATGTTTCATAAAATGCATGCCCACTAAGTACATTAGTACTTAGCCCAAAAATACTTTCAAATGTTTTCAGGTTGGCTGGCTGGTGCTGACAGGACGGAGCTGAGGCTAGGGCTAAATTCCTATTTTAGACTTCCGCTGTAGCAAGTACTCATATCCGTCTTTTGTTTTCCCAACTTAAGATCTTCATGTTAAATTTCAAATGATATACCTGACCGAGCTTAGACTCTTCACTACTAAATTTATGCTAATGAATGTCGGTTGTCAGAAGCATGAAACAAAACTTGTGATCCAAAGGGGCCTAGCCCGACTCGTTATCTTATTATTCGGGTTTTAACAAGGTTGTTCCTTGTTTATTTCTATGAATTAGTTGCACCTCGACTACATTTATTCATTCAAGAATTGGGGTGTGACAGAATGGTATCAGAGCATAAGTTTTCTTTCATGTCTCTGATAACCATAAGCTTTTTGATGTCGAGTCTAGAATAGTATCTCTAGACTTCTAAGAATGTCAGTAGCCCTTAGCTCGCCGTCACACTGCCGCAACTAAGGTACGATAATAGTTTCAAAAATATACATATATGTATTTCAGATGTTATGAAAGTTTCAAGAAAATGTGCGCCTTATGTTTACAATGCTATGTGAATGTTTTTTGTCGTGTTTGGGACTACCCGAACCCATAACGACTCAATGAATGTATTTCGTGTTTGGGACAACCCGAGCCCTTAACGAATCAATGTATGTATGTATGTATGTATGGTCGAGTTAGATTCCTTGAATCTTTCCGGCATAAGCAAAGTTTTTCATGAAAGGGACATTTAATGTCCATATGACTCAAAATTTCAAAGAAAGCAAATATATGTATGTATGTATGTATGAATGAATGATGAGAAAGCTTTATGTTATCATTTTAGGTTCACTGCCTATATGATTTGAATGATGAGTTCTTTTACAAACCGTTTGAGAACCACCCAATAATGCCTTACGAATGTTAGTCGTGATAGCACCGCTAGAACGACATAGAATGGACCTATATGATACCAAAGATTTATGATTGAAGTACTTAGAAGTAAGTTCTTTAAGTTAGAAGTTGACTTAGAGCTTTATAAGAGATAAGAAGTTGACATGATTAGGGGCGAAGCTCCCATTTGACTGAGTGATTCGTTGTGCTGGGTCTGGCCAGCCCACATAACTAAGATCTCGGTGATTGTCAATTAGAATGTTGATCTTGAGTAGAGCGTCATCCCAATGTATAGACTCACACTATGTAGTTGTCACAATAAGATATTCTTTTATCACGATAAGCACAGTAATGACTAGAATGACTTAGTTTGCTGCCAGTTCTCGAAGTACTAGAAGGTGATATTCTCACAGTTAGAAAGATACACTGAGCAACAACCTGTCTTTTAACCATCCATTGGTAGAATCAAAGCGACTTCTGAAATCCCGAGCGGAGAATCAGAGCAGATAGTGAGTATGATGAAGCTTCCAACCAGCTGTCAATACGTGCTCCAAATATGGTGGACACTTATGAGAAACGCGTGGAGGAGTTCGCAAACAAATGACGTCATGAGATATTCAATTCCCCTATCAAGCCAAAGATATATTACGTATGAGCAACCAACGAGCAAGACTCTCACCATCGAGTCACTGCTACCAAGGGAGAATGGGAAAACTCCGGCACAATCTGGATATACACCACCTCAAGATGTGGTGGAGGAAAGAAAATAGAATGAAGGACACAATAGAAACTTCGAGAATGGAAAAAAAAAAAAAAGGGGACTTTAGAATAAGATTTAAGATCCAACCCAGCCTCAGAGCCAACAACCTCACGCTAGAAGGGTGATTGTTTTGGCTAAAGTGTCAAAAGCTCCATCAAGAGGAATGTTCTAAGAAATCAAATATTTGTTTTAAACCGTAGAGAACTTGAGCACTATGTCTCATTAGCCCCAAAGTTGAATTATTACCTAAGTTATGACTTAGAACTCGTTGGGGTTGTGCATGTGTTGAAAATTTGGAGACACTATCTCTACGGAGTTAAGTGTGAGGTCCTTGTAGATGACAAAAATTTGAAGTGCTTTTTCGAGCAAAGAGATTTGAATGTAAGACAACAGAGACGACTCGAATTAGTGAAGAATTATGATGGTACCATCAATTGGAAATTAATATAAGATGTTTCACCACTAAATATGAAGTACTTATTGGTGATTGCCTTATTCGGTTTAGTAATTGTTCACCATCCGGAGACAATATCAAGTTGTGCAGTTGCATCAATAGTTAAGTGTGAATTGCGAGAAAGGATTATGAAAGCACGAAATGAAAATGGATATTGGTGAGAAAATGTGTCTCGCCTCAAGAATAAGAAAAACGAAAGGATTCACGAAAGTCATGAATAATGCACTAATGGTTGGTGAAGGATAGTGGATGTATTCACTAAGTATTACGTCTTGCAGTAAGAAAGTATGTGATTAAGAAAGATGAGATAGTCCAAGCTCAGGGCTTAAGTTATGAAGAGAAAACTAGATTGCAAGGTTCAAATTTTACGGAACAATGATATTGTTCTCGTCATGTAGTGGAACCATCACATGATGGAAAAGGCCACATAAGAAGCACATGAAACAAATGACTAGTATATCTCGAACAAGATTACCCAGATATGCAATTTCGAGGACGAAATTTTTATAAGGAGGGAGGGATGTAACGCCCCGCTTTTCCCTAGCTAAATTTAGAGTAAATTTTGAACTTAGAAGTATGAGACGATTCACGCTGGTGAATAAAAACGAGTTTATTTTAATTCCAACAAAAATGATTTACAAAAACTTTGTAAAATTTAATCTTTTAAATTCTTTTGCATTGCATATTTATTTAAATTGAGTATTTGAGTGTTTTTAATTAGCAAACCCTGAAAGATTTTTACAGATACAATTCTTTTATGAGATAGTTTTAATTGTCAAATCATCACTCACCTCACTTAGACTCCCATCAAGAGCCATGCTTCTACATTTAGCTTTTTCAACTTTTAGCCATACTTGGCAGCCAACAACTCCCCTAATTTTAGCCCTCAAACATCTCTGCATAGTTGAAGGAAACCCATCCCTTGCACTTTCACTAGCAACTCAAATATCCTTCAAATTACTCTCTCGTTCCAGCCTATCCATGGAGTTTCAAGTATACAACAAGATACCATCATTCAAAGAACTCTTCCTCAACACACCATTATCACAAGGTTTCCTCTTCTTCTTCTTTAAACTACATGACTTGTTTTTACAATATTGAATGAGACACGTCCATTACTTTCACACACAAATCATAGCTAGCCAACAAAGAATCACAGCCATACATACCTTCACTGAAATTCATCTAAAACAACTTTTATACGAAAATACATATTTATTCATAATCTGTGCATATACTTATAAATGAAAGCATGATTCATTGAAAAGGAAAAGAAAAGATCTTTATGAAAGAAGAGTCTTGAAGCTTTAACTTTTCGAACTTGCTGTGTCGAGGCTTGATTGGTGTGTATGTGTGTCCTGTTGAGTATGTGCGGTATGTGTGTGAGTCGGTGAAGTGGCGGCTTCCGCTGCTGATCGCCGGAAACAGAGGGATGAGATTAGAGGGAGACGGACTGGGCTGGGCTGGAGGTCAGGCGCGGCGGTCGGCGGCGGCCCTCGCTGCTGTCGCCAGGAATCGGAGCAAGGAAGTGTGAAGTCGGTGGTGTTGAGCTAGGGCTCCGACGACGGCTTTGTTGCTGTCAATCGGAGCGAGAGAGGGGTGGGTCTTCGGATCTGAGAACGAGGGAGGCGGCGGCGCCTCGCCGTCGCCAAGGAGGAAGGTGGTGGCGGTCGGAGTTCAGTGAGGCGAGCAGAGGGAGCCGGGCGGAGTTCTGAGGGAGGCGGCAGCGGCGGTGTGGTATCGCCGGCGGTCGCTGCTGCAGCGTGTATGTGTGTGTGTCAGCGTGCGTGGAGTGAGAGAGAGAGATCAGAGGGAGCTGGTGGCGGCGGCTTATCACCGCTGCTCCTCCGGCGAGCGTTCGCGGCGGCGGAATTTCCGAGGGAGAGAGGGCGCCGCTCCACTTGAGCGTGGGTCTGTGTGAGAGTTTGTGTGTGCTTCTGAGTGAGAGGGAAAGGAAGAAAAGGGTTTGAGGTTGGGCCTATGATGGGCCGATTTTTAATTAAATTGGCTGGGTTCTTGATTTAATTTAGTTGGGCCTTTATTTTATTTAAGGATTTTGGGGTGCAGTTTTGATTTAAAGGATTTAGCTCTTAATTATGTTATTTGATTGGGCTGCATGTTATTTAATTAAGAAAATGTCTTTAATTAATTTAGTAATTAGACTTTGTAATTGGTTTAATTAATTCATTATTATTTTAATTATGATTGCATAATAATAATATAATTATTGTGTGCATATATTAAGTGATTACTTATTATATGCTAAGCATGACATGGATTTGCATAAGTATTTTTGCAAATAAAAGTACCTATGGTTTAAATTGGTTTTCATTAAATCCAATTATTAAAGAAAAATCGAGTAAAGATATTGTTGGTGTCTTTGACTCAAGAACTTTCGTTTTCAATTATTTATTTATTAAATTTTGAAAACCCGACTAAGTGAATCATAGAAAGATTAGCACACTCACTAAGAATTAAGATTAGTTTCATGAGACCTATTAAGGATAGAATTTCTTGTAGGCTTTGTGGACCAAGGGGGATTAGCACTGCTTTCCCAAGATAAGTTTATGTGATTATGATCTTCAGGCTTTGCCTAACCAGGTGGGCTTACTTTCCAAATGTATAAAGTATGATTGAGTTATTAAGCTCTAAATGTTTCAATGAAATGCAAATTGTTTATTTAATAAAATGCAAACTGTTTATCCAATAAAATGTTTATGTGCACTCTGCTCTGTTTAAGGCTCGCAATTCATGGATCGATCGAGGTTCTCTTATGGCCTAACACGTTATTTGAGAATTGTGTACACTTGTTAGTTGTTTCGGTGGGTTGATCTCCATCGGGCACTAATTCATGTAAGAGGCGTTATAAGGGTGCTCGACGGGATGTGTTCCGGAGCATGGATCATGTAAGGCCTGCCTGGGTAGCGTCCCGAGGTCAATTCAACTTGTCTGAGTTACGTCCTCAGGGCAAGTGCAATGGGAGAAATGGATCCGTCGGTGGCTAAAAGGTCCGGGATCACAGCGAGTAACAGAAAGGGAGTGTGACATGTGCGCACAAATGAAAGAAATTATTTTAACATGCTTAGAAGTTCTTTCAATTTAAAACCTTCTAAGTCATGTCAATTATGATTGGATAAACTGTCTTTATTAAAATATGAAATGTTTCATAAAATGCATGCCCACTAAGTACGTACATTAGTACTTAGCCCAAAAATACTTTCAAATGTTTTCAGGTTGGCTGGCTGGTGCTGACAGGACGGAGCTGAGGCTAGGGCTAAATTCCTATTTTAGACTTCCGCTGTAGCAAGTACTCATATCCGTCTTTTGTTTTCCCAACTTAAGATCTTCATGTTAAATTTCAAATGATATACCTGACCGAGCTTAGACTCTTCACTACTAAATTTATGCTAATGAATGTCGGTTGTCAGAAGCATGAAACAAAACTTGTGATCCAAAGGGGCCTAGCCCGACTCGTTATCTTATTATTCGGGTTTTAACAAGGTTGTTCCTTGTTTATTTCTATGAATTAGTTGCACCTCGACTACATTTATTCATTCAAGAATTGGGGTGTGACAATAGAACTCTTCTGGGTATGTTATATCATCTTCCAAATCCATAATAACAGGTGGTTGTTTCTCTTTGTTCGGCGTAGTAATCACTATACGAACTCCAGTCAGTTTAAACACTTCATCCAAGCTGTCTCTAAAGAATTTTGATCATTTCTCCTTTATTGATGCACTGTTTGCAACAATGCCCAAATGAGCTATACGATCAGCTATAAACTTAGCATCCTCCCTAAGTTTTTTCGATATACTGTAATCATCAACAACTTCTATTTGTTCTTCGCACTTTTCTGGGTTCTTGATTTTCACACCATACCTATCTGGCAATGTCAGCGGTTCACGTAATTTTCCAATTCCAAATTTTGGTTTGCTCATCTCTATTCGTTGACGTTCATGTAGATCACTGCTTGACCAGTTCATCATAATAGGAAAAACTCTCTTAGTAAAAGTGTCGCTGATGTTGATACGATCGACATAAAAAAGCTGCATCAAACAATTTTGAAACATTATATAATATTAAATATCATTGCTATCAGTTAAATAAATATTCATATACATACTAACCACCAAAAAAATCGATGGCCCTGTATACATCTTGGTCTCATCGCCACCCCACGTCTCTCTATTCTCGATCAGACTTCGCACCATGTATTCTGCCCAGTCCCATTGGACAAGTTTGTCAACATCAACAAGTGTATTCAATATATGAGGGTGTACCGTGCCATTCGAAAAGCTTTCAAATATGGAGAAACACATAGCGATCATAAAGTGTCGCTTAAACTAAGTCCCTCCAGTCTTGCATTTCAGCATTTCGTACACTACCAAACCAATCTTGATCTTATCTTGATTCTCAACACGAAATAGAGCAACCCACTCCTCAAACAGTTCATTACTCGTTTGTCGGTCGAATCTTTTGATCCTCCGAAATCCTTTGGGTATACCAAACACACGATATACATCATCTTTCGTAACCTTTACTCGAAAACTAGTGCTAATTTCAATTTCACAAGTTTTTGGGTTGAAACTATTTAAAGCCCAATATGCAAGACGACCAGGAAGCTCTTTCACCCTCAATTCAAGGATGTTACCAAATCCTATGTCCCTAACTGCGTCTTTCTGAGCAGGATTAAGTTTCAAAGATAATACTAGCTGATGTGTTCTTGTAAAGAAGCAAGTGTTGTTCTTGTATTCAAAGATAATACTTTAGTTTTCGTTTCATGTTGTACAAACCCGACTGGTTTGCTTGAGGCTACAGATTGTAAGACAGGAGCATCATCGATTATAATCAAATCAGACATCACTTTGGACGATTGGTGAACTTTACTACTAGTCTTTGAATGGCGTTTGTAGTAAGATGCAGTATTGTCTACACAAGATGGAAAATATATTTGAACTTACAGCGACTTCAATATCAAATCCGGTTTCTTAAAAATGCAGATGAAAAGATATTAATGGAAACATACCCCTGTTTACTTCGAATTGAGATATACAACTAGCAGTACGGAAAGAAACTTGTTGTTTACCTATTGATACATATAACATACAATAATTACAACCGAATACAGAAGACATGTTAATTGAATTAAAAAAAAATTATATCTAAACATACCACCTTTCAACATTCTGGACTGCTGATTGGAAACCAGCTTTTTTCTTTTCTTATCTGGTGAACTAGAGGAATCACTTGTTGAATCTGAAAATAACAAAAAACATGACTCGTTACTATTAAAGCTGAATAATATTCAGCAAAAAAATTAATAAACAACTCGAAAGTTTACCTGGTACTAGGGGTGGGAAGATAGGGTACCCGATTACCCGACCCGAAAAAATCGGGTATGGGGTACCCTATACCCGAAAAATTCGGGGTCAGGTTCGGGATCGGGTAGTTTAGGGTGCAAAAAATCGGGTATCGGGTATACCCGATCGGGTATCGGGTATACCCGAATACCCGAAATTTTAATATATATATATATATATATATATATATATTAAAATTATTTAATTAAAAATAAAAGTTGAAATTAAGTTTGAATCACAACTTTCAATTTTTCAAACCCTAGTCCACTAGTCCTACCCGAAATTTTAATATATATATTTTAAAATTATTTTCGAATTTTTTCATAAAAAAAGGGTATTTTCGGGTATTAGGGTACCCTATTACCCGATTAAGCCAAATCGGGTACCCTAATACCCGAAAATACCCGATTTTCACAGTTTGGCTTGAAAGATGCAATTTTGACCAGGTAATTTAGGGTACCCGAATACCCGACTCGGGTACCCGATTTTTTCGGGTAGGGTACCCGATCCCGACCCGATTCCCAGCCCTACCTGGTACAACGACCTCATTGCCATGAGACGATTCCATAACTATGACAAATAATATATAGTCAGTTTTCAGAAACAAACTTGTGAAATTTCACGTCGACGAAAATATATATTTCAAAAACCAAATTTTAACTTATCATTCTGAACACAGACTGAATTAGAACAAGTCAAACTAAGCTCAACAAGCATCGCAACACACAAAAATAAGTTCAAATATGTTCATAATATCATATAGAACAAACAAGCTCCAACCAACCAAAAGTTAAAATATATTGAAGAAACAAAACCCAATTACATTAGTAATTCATATCTAAAATAAAAAGTTCGGTATACTGGAAAAACTAGATGGGATTCAGATTCACAGGCATCAAGATTTTACATTTCGTATATGATGAGGAATGAGGATCCCATCAGCCATCCTACCCTAAGCAAGGACAGCGGCGCCGACTTAGTCCTGGAACATACCCGACTTAAGAAGCATGAATACACCACACGATCGTCGAAATAATACAGCAGCGACGACGAATGTCGGCGCAGACTAAGAAGGTAGCTGGTTTAAACTCCAGGCCCACTCGGATCGAAAGAAGCAAGGCCATATCATATAGAGATAGCGGCGCCGATGAATGTCGGCGCAAACTAGAGAAGACAGCGCCGCATTAAAGCGACGTTCGGAGAAGACCCAGGGAAAGAAACAAGCCCAAGAAGATTCAGCGCAGAAAAGGAATGGAAACCACCAGCAGTGAAAGCTTGAAAAGAGCACGTGTTCAACGAAAAGCTGCAAAGTAGTTAGAGTTTGTTAGAGGAGAGAGAAGCGTTCACGTACGCCGCATGTGGAGTACGTGAACGATGTGTAAAGACCCTTTTACCCTTCGCCCTAATGTAATCCTATAAATATACCTTGTAACTCATTATATACGCACGCAATTTTACCTTAAGAAATCTCATCTGCAAGTTTCCAAGCAAACTCTCTTTCACACTGCGATACAGGTTATTCCGATCTCCTTTTCCGGCTAGTTTAGATAGGTTTGAACGTTAGCCTTCACCAACTGGCGCCGTCTGTGGGAAACTTGGGCTAAGGCGTGAGTTTTGAGAGAGTGTCTGAGTGTTCTTATCCGTGCTTGGGTTAGATCTGTTCATCCTGGCGTAAATCAAAGGGAAGAAGGGGGGTTTCGTTACCAAGCCTGCGTTTATGCCTATATTTTTCACCACATCTGAGGGTTATACGCAGAAGGGGACGGAATAATCAAGTGATTTGTGCATAAATGTTTAACATGGTTTATTTTGCGTTTATAATTGATGAGATGTATGTTTGCTGTTTGTATCGGCAATCCGCTGGAATTTTCGGGATCTTGTTGGCCTCTGCCACCTTTGCATGAATAAAGGGGAAATAACAGGGGAGAGAGATGGTTTATTCAAATATTTTTTGGGAACTGTGCCATTTTTGAATTTTTCTGTGGGAACTGTGCTATTTTTGAATTTTTAAACTTTTCTATCCATGCCGTGCATTAATTTTACTTGCTTAATTTTGATGTTTGCCCGTGGCGAGTCGAGAGAGGTAATTTCCTTTCCGTGTTTTTAATGTTTCGCTATTTATCTTGGCTAACTTCTTGCTTTTCCGAGAGCATTTTCTACCGGAGAGGACCTTCCGTTGCGGAAATGTCCTTTACCTAATTATGAACGACGGAAACTTTGTTTTACCTTTTTCTGGGTTTATTTCCTAGAATAGGAGGATGTTCATCTCAGAAGAACTTCAAAGAGGATTTCTATAAATTCCTTTCTATCTATGGATTTCCGTACATTTAATCGAGAATTATTCCATGGGCCAAAGTTCGTGGGTTTTGCTGGGGCTTATCTTTTATTATTGGAATACTTATAGGCCCACCTACCGCCGATATAACACGGCGACATCTGTGCAGCCCGCCTGCGCCGGTATACTTCTCCAACCTTAACTCATTATTTCTTATTTTACTGCGATACAGTGAACAGGTACTTCACAATGGCAACTCATGAACACTGCAAGGATCTAAACAAGGATTTCGAGGCCGCTGCAGGGAACACATCTGCCAAACCTACTGACAACACATCGACTAAGGGAGTCGACTTGACTGGGCTTACTCCGCCGGGCTTCACTACGATCAACAACATGATTCCTGGTTCTGTACAATCTAATATGGGAACAGCTATGCCCGTCGCGGCTACTATCACTACAGCACCAGGGCCAACCAATGTCCCTATCACTGACCAAGTTTTGGCTATGCTCAATTATGCGACTATTCGCTCTTTAATGGGTATTACTCTGCCAGCTGCCTCACCAAAGGGAATCATAACTGCTCAGAAAGCAGCAACTGCGCCCGCGCAGGCCAGGGGAGGAGAGACAGCGATGGCTGCTCAGACGGGGATAGACAGAGGAGAAGAAGGAGGAAAGAACAAGCGGAAGTTTATTACGAACAGTGTCCAGATCGAAGATGTGGCTGATTCAACCAGCAGGAGTGCTCCGCAGCGCAGCTTGGGAGTACACAAGGACAATGATAGGCTGAAGGAAAAAGTATCTTTCCTCCGAGACCAGTTGAAAAGTCTGGAGACAGAGCTCAGGGAGCACGATCATAACACGGAGGTGAACAAATCCCCCGACCAACACGGGCCGAGACTTGAAGAGCCCCAGAGGGAGCTCCTTAAAAGAAGTCGGCGCAGGCCGAATGATACCATATTCACAAGAGACCGGGAGGGACACCACTTTGACATTCCTATATCGACACCTGCTCACAAGAGCCCTTTCTCGGAGAAAATATTGTTGGAACCCCTACCAGCAAATTACCGCCCTATCTCACTGGATTATGATGGCACCATCGATCCGGAGGTGTATATAGCCCGTTTCGAGGGGCTGGCCGCGCTACATCAATATGGGAAGGGAATCAAATGCAGGATCTTCGCCACAACTCTATCGGGCATGGCCCGGCGATGGTTCCACAACCTGCGAAATAATTCTATACACTCATACGATGATCTTCACCTCATGTTCATGAGACAGTTTGCCAGCGCAAAGCGGGTTGGGAAAACGCCAATTTCCTTGATGGACATCAGGCAGGAACCACAAGAAACGCTTCGTGAATATGTGGCACGATTCAACACAATCGCGTTAGACATACCAGACGCAGAATCTCAGATTAAGTGGTACGCTTTCGCTAGAGGGTTAAAACAAGGTCCACTCTTTGAGGCACTCCAGATCAAGCCACCCACCAGTTTCGAAGACATCATGACAATAATACCGGGATACCTTCAGTTGGAAGATGCTAAAATGGCAAGAAAGGCAGAGGCCGATAAGCTCAAACCTAAGAAGCAAGACAGCGTAGACGCTGGAGAAAAATACATCCCGAGGAATCCCTACCGAGGTCTACCCCCAAGAATCCCAACGATGGCCATTGAAGTCGGAACAGGTTCATTAATCACGGCGCAGACAGAGAAGAGGGAAGAGCGTGGTGGTTACCGAGATGATTTGCAAAATCCGACTCAATGGAATCGTCACGTAGACGAAATTTTCCATCAGATCAAAGAAGAGAATTATTTCAGAGCCCCAAAAGATTACCAACCCGGAGCCCCAGCCCCAGGCAGGAACAATTTGTTGTGTGAATATCACAACCGCTATGGTCATCTCACCCACGAATGCGGATATTTGAAGCATCAGTTGGAAATCTTGGTCAGGAAGGGGTTCCTGGATCGATACATAGCAAGACCGCGAGGCGCATATAGAGAGAACCGCTACGATGAGCGCAGACAAGACAGGGATGATGAGCGGCGCCGGCAGGATGACACCCGCCGCGACCATGATGACAGAGAAAGAAGACACAGATATGAGGAGAGAAGGGAAAAAAGAGATCATAGACGAGATAGTCAAGATAGACACAACCCCGCAAATCATGTTCAATATGACAGAGAAGTGCACATGATCACAGGAGAAAATCATACACCAACATCTAACAGGGCCAAAAAGCAATTAGCCCGCACAGTCAAATCCGGATACTACGACCATTCTGTCATGACAGTCAACACTGCGCCTGATGAACCCACAATATCTTTTGGCCCAAAGGATGCTAGGCCTTTATTCTATCCTCATGATGACGCCTTGGTATTTTCCGCCAACGTAGCGAATGTGTTGATACATCGCATCTTTGTCGATTCAGGCAGCGCCGTCAACATCTTATACCCGGAATGCTGGCAAGCAATGGGTTTAGAGGCTAAATTAGAGCCTGCTGTGGCCCCTCTTTATGGGTTTTCAGGGGAATCAGTCCTACCGGTGGGAACAATTGAACTGCCAATGACGATAGGGCAACCAAGAGAAAAAAAGACTCAGATGGTCAAGTTCTTGGTCATCGACGCACCGAAACCCTCTTACAACATGATCTTTGGGAGACCGGCGATGAACTCTTTTAAAGCAATCATTTCTACTCTGTACTTGAAGATGAAGTTCCCCTTGGAAGGAGGCAAAATTGGAGAGGTGTGGGGAGACCAGGTTGTGTCGAAGAAATGCCACGTACAAGTATTAACTCAATACTCCGGACAAAAATGGGAAAGGTCAGTACATCAAGCAGAGACAAACAAGAAGGGAAAAATTGGAGTGATCACGGCTTCAGAGCCCGAGTGGAGAGAGATCGCAGAGCTACAAGGGGGAAATGATAAAATACCTCTCGTCACCACCAATGATACGTGCATGGTTATTGAGCTTTTCACGGATAAGGAGGGATTTACTACCAAAATCGGGGCACATATGGAACCAGAGTTGCAAAGAAAGGTAATAGCTTGCCTGCGCAGAAACGCTGACGTATTCGCGTTCACTACGACGGACCTGAAGGGAATTGACAGAGAGCTAGCCGAGCATCGTTTGAACGTGGATCCCACGATCAAGCCAGTAAAGCAAAAGACGAGAGACTTCGGTACTGAAAAAGACGCTGCTATTCGAGAGCAGATACAGGCGTTGTTAGAGGCTGGGCATATCGTAGAAGTGCAATACTCGGAGTGGGTGTCAAACGCTGTTATGGTGGAAAAGAAGGCTAAGACTTGGAGGATGTGTGTGGACTACCGGGACCTCAATGCAGCCTGTCCAAAGGATTGTTACCCATTGCCACGGATTGATCAGTTAGTAGATGCAACGTCAGGGTGTGAACTCTTGTCAATGATGGACGTTTACCAAGGGTACCATCAAGTTAAGATGTACAGGAACGATGTTATTAAAACAGCATTCGCAGTCTGCGCATGGATCTTCGCATATGTGAGTATGCTATTTGGACTAAAAAATACGGGGGCTACCTACCAGAGGATGATGGAAAAAATCTTCAAAGATCAATTGAAAGAGAATGTGTCGGTCTATGTAGATGACATGCTGGTACGCAGCGCTGAAGCACGCACACATGCGGATGACTTGGAGGAAATCTTCTCGGTGATACGAAGACACAAGCTCATGCTCAATCCGGCCAAATGTACTTTCGAGGGGCAGTCGGGAAAATTCCTGGGATACAAGGTTACGCCTGAGGGGATAGAAGTGAATGTAGACAAGGTTCGAGCCATTATTGACATGACAGCGCCGCGGAACATCAAAGAAATACAAACACTGAACGGACGAATAACTGCACTAAGTCGGTTCATATCAAGGTCGGCAGAAAGAAGTCTGCCCTTCTTCAAAATTTTGAGAAAGGGAAGTCGATTCGAGTGGAGTAGCGAGTGCCAGCAAGCCTTTGAGGACCTCAAGGAATATCTCAAAGGACTACCCGTCCTGACCTAGCCGATACCGGGGGAACCACTATATCTATACACTTCGGTGGGGGTAGAATCTTTGAGCGCTGTGCTAGTGCAGGAAGATGGGGGTATGCAGAAGCCAGTTTACTTTGTGAGCAAAATCATCCAAAGAACGGAGATCAGATACACCGTAGCGGAGAAAACAGCTTACGCTATCATGATCACGGCGAGAAAGTTGCGCCCATACTTTTTATCACACAAGGTTATCGTCAGAACAGCGCTGCCTTTTCAACAAATTCTGGGGAGGCCAGACCTCGCAGGAAGAATGGTAAAATGGGCCATTGAGCTGGGCGAATATGACGTGATGTTCGAACCGCGTACAACCATTAAAGCACAGGCCCTGGCTGACTTCATTCAAGAGACCACGAGATGGCCGTTGCGAGGACCATGGACGGCGCAGGTCGACAGCTCCGTCACCAAAGAGGGGTGCGGAGTCGAGATATACATTGAATCACCAGATGATGGAGCCTACCAGTTTGCGATCAAGTTCGAGGACAAGCTGTCGAATAATGAGACAGAATATGAGGCAGTGATAAGGGCCGCCCACATCTTGAAGGAGCTTAGAGCAGACACAGCAATAATCAAGACTGATTCACAACTGGTAGCCCAGCAGTTGAGAGGTGAATGTGAGGTTCGCGATGACAGAATGAGAGCTTATTATGATCAGATGCAACAACTCAAGAAAAAATTTGAAGAACTGGAAATAGTACAAGTACCCCGAGAGGAAAATCGAAGGGCTGATTTACTAGCAAGGATGGCCAGCGCCGTCGAACAAACATAGAATGATGAAATCACGCTCTTATTTGAGCCAAAGAAGAGCCCGGAGGTTCAAGTCTGTGAAGTCGAAGTGGGGAATGATTGGCGAGCCCCAATTATCCATTTCTTACGCACAGGGGAAAGAATGGAGGGAGATACAGCAAAGTATGCTAGATATGAGAATTTTTGCTTGATCAGTAACCAGCTTTATAAGAGATCTTTCACAAATCCGTTCCTTAAATGTTTATCATCGGAAGAGGCAGAGTTCGCTCTAAAGGAAATCTATCAGGGATGCTGTGGAAACCATGCAGGATACAAAGATTTGACCACAAAAATCATCAGAGCAGGTTTTTACTGGCCTGGCATCGACAGGGATACCAAAGCTTATGTAAAGAAGTGCGAACCTTGCCAAAGACATGCGCCAAGAATTAACGTCCCAGGGGAAGAAATGGGGGTAATGTACTCGGCATATCCTTTCGACAAGTGGGGAATTGATATCGTGGGTAAACTGCCAACGGCACCAGGAGGAAAATGTTTCTTGATAGTGGCAGTAGACTATTTCTCGAAATGGGTGGAAGCAGAGGCTGTAACAAGGGTGGATGAGGCCACCATCGAAAAGTTCATCTGGAAAAACATCTGTTGCAGATACGGGGTGCCCTGAGTTCTAATATCAGATAATGGAGCACAGTTCACTAGTCAAAAAATCGAGGATTTTTGTTTAAGGATGGACATCGAGCAAAGATTTGTCTCAGTAGCCCATCCCCAAGCCAATGGTCAGGTCGAGTTGGCTAACCGCACTATCTGTGAAGGAATCAAGAAAAGACTGGAAAGAAGCAGAGGGCGATGGGCAGAGGAATTGGACACGGTCCTGTGGGCGCTGCATACCAGTCCCAAAAGAGCTACAGGAGAAGCCCCGTTCACTTTGGTTTATGGTTCAAATGCGGTCATTCCAGCAGAAGTAAGGTTAGAATCACATCGAATTTGTACATATGATCCGTCGCAGAATGAAGAACTGCGCAGGCTTTAGCTGGACCTCATAGATTTAAAGCGAGAAGAAGCCCAGGTCAAGGCTGCCAAGTACAAAAGCATTATTAAAGCGGGGTATGACAAGAAGGTCAAGCAGCGCCGATTCCAGAAGGGCGATCTAGTACTCAAGCGCGCGGATGCTCTGAAAGCTACCGGGAAGTTCGAAGCTAACTGGGAAGGACCATATATCATCACCGAAGTCTTAAGAGGCGGAGCCTATCATTTGTCTGATCAAGAGGGGAGAGCTCTCGTGAGGCCGTGGAACATCAACCACCTCAAGAAATTCTATGTGTGAATCTCATTCATGTCCCATCATTATGTAGACCAGATACTCTTTTTCCCCACAGGGGTTTTAATGAGGTCTGGGGCCATGGTCGTCATCAATAAAGATCTATGGTTTTAGGGGAAATTCGCCTCTTATGTTTTTGGTGAAGCACGGAATCACCAACACCTAAACTAGAAATTAGAAAGCGATAAATGACACACGGATTTACGTGGTTCGGCCATCAAGACCTACGTCCATGGGAGGTTCTTCGTTGGTTTCACTATCTCAAGAGTATTTTACATATTACAAGTGAAGTGTGCTAGAATGAATTGATCCCCCCCATGCTAATGCTAAAGCTCCTATTTATAGCTGTGAGAAATGAACCCTAAAGGCCTTAGGCCCACGAACTCTAATAATTGGATTTAGACCCAAAACATAATACAATGATCTTAGTCCCCAAGCTGAACCATCATACGTGGCTGCGTGGAGAGGCACTTTGACTTCTTCGGCTGGTTTGGGTAATAAAAATAGAACTCCTTCGTTGCCCGTGCTGAGTAGTTCCCTTGAACTACGCTGGCGAGTCTGTGCCACCAAGTAGTTTGTTGCGCTGCTCTGTTCCGCGCTGTTCTACTCTGGCTGCGCAGCGATACTGCGCTGCTCTGGTCTCCGTTGCTATGCTTTGGCTGCGCAGCGCTACTGCGCTGCTCTGGTCCGTGCTGCTCTGCTCTGGCTGAGCAGCTATGCTCTGCACTTTGGTCAAGGCTGATTGACTCTTCATATTCGTCTGTTAGCAAGTCTTTTTAGTTAAACCTGCGCTGGTTAGTTTATATAATAATAATAACAATAATCATAACAAGGTAAAATAGGCTTGGATTACTAAGCACAGCGCTGATGAGTATTCCAGTCCTCATCAGCTACTCCCCCCTGGTCTAGTTGAACAACGTTCTCTTTGTTCAACTAGGGGTGTGTGGTGTGAAGTCAGCGTTGTGCTGCTCTCCCGTGTCAATTAAGCATACACGATTCCCTGCGACTTATTAGACAAGAACTGTCAATCTTTGCAAAAATGATAAAGACAAAGTATTTTAATGCTGGAAATAAGCTGAGATAAAAGAGATAGCAATTATTCCTTTTGATTCGTCGAACATCATTAAAGATAATAAGGGTTTAGATAACCTGTGCTGGGAAGACTCAAGTGATCTGCGTTGACAACCTCGCGCTGACTGCGCTGCACTACATGCACTGACAAAGATGATACACTCCCGCATAGCGGCCCTTAAGATGGTACAAAGATGGTACACCCCCGCCGAAGCGGCCCTTAAGATGGTACACCCCCGCCGAAGCGGCCCTCAAGATGGTACACCCCTGTCTAACTTTTGAGGCTTACGATATTCCTGCGCGGAGCATAGACAATCAAAGAACCCTGTCTAACTTTCGCGGCTTACGATATTCCTGCGCGGAGCATAGACATTCTGAACTAACAACGGCTCGAACATTCTGCGCTGAAAACTACTGAGATAACTGAGATAGCTACGCTGAGATAGCCGCCCTGAGGTAGCTGAGATAGCTGCGCAGAGGTAGCTGAGATAAATGTCCTGACTACGCTGAGATAACTGCGCTGAGGTAGCTGAGATAACTAGATAGCTGCTCTGAGATAGCTGAGATAGCTGCCCTGAGATGGCTGCGCTGAAGTAGCTGAGATAAATGTCCTGACTGCGCTGAGAAGACCCAGATTCCACTTACGGCTTTCCCCTCCGTAGCGTGGCTGAATTGCCACTAAAGCTCATTTTCTGCCGAAGCAGGTTTTCCAGCGTTGTCAACCATTGTTGCTGTGCTGTAAATTTTCAAGAAAAATACAGAAGGCAACATATACCCTACTCATATGCATATTTCAACCCTAGGCACATATGCAGAAGTTGTGCAGCTTCGTATACTTAGTCAATTCATATTTCAACCCTAGGCACATATGCAGAAGTTGTGCAGCTTCAAAGACATAATATCAAATTCACAAATCCCTTCAAGAGATAATATAAATCGTGATTTTTCTCAAGTGGTAAAGTATAACATTTTCCAAATCCTAATCATGTTTTCATGCTTCGATGAAATAACTTAAGATCATATTTTACATGCTTCGGTGAAGTAACCTAACATCATGTAGTGAGAAATTTCAGTTCTGCGAAGTACCTGTAGGTCTTCCAATCATATCGGACGTTCAAAGTAGGCTGGCTGCGCAGCTACCAGAGGAGAAAGAGAACCCGAGCTGGCTGCGCAGCTACCAGAGGGGAAGGACAACCAGAGCTGGCTGCGCTGAAATTTTCGGATAGCCATGACGTTCTTGATGCGATACTGCATCAGCACAGTGGCAAGGTGATGAACTGCCCTCTCCCTCCCTACGTTGCATCAGCGCTGCAGCGAGCTTGATACCCCAAGAACTTTATGCCCTGAAAATAAGAAATTACTCCGGAATAGCAGGCGAGCTTCCTGGGACTCAGGTGTTGGAATAATTTATTATAATTCATGTACTTCCTGTGCTGTAAAACATTAGAGTAATTGATTAGTCTTGATGGTCCGAATCCCACAAAATCAATCCCAAAACCAAAGCAAAATCATAGTATTGTCGCAAGGTGTAAATCATCGTAACCAACCAATAAACTCAAATTCAATCACCAAAATTCAAATAAGGCCCCACGAACATCAGAACCAAATCATAAGGAGTTAATTTAAATGCCCCATAATAACTCGTTGCAAAGATTAACCCAAAACTTTGATCATGTAAATATATCGCTATGCATTTATTTTTCTATGCTTATCACAACTAAACAGTTCACCTTCTTAGAATCAGTTAAGTCATAGTAGCTAGAATTATTTTTCTAAACCCTTATTATCTTTAATGATGTTTGACGAATCAAAAGGAATAATTGCTATCTCTTTTATCTCAGCTTATTTCCAGCATTAAAATACTTTGTCTTTATCATTTTTGCAAAGATTGACAGTTCTTGTCTAATAAGTCGCAGGGAATCGTGTATGCTTAATTGACACGGGAGAGCAGCACAGCGCTGATTTCACACCACACACCCCTAGTTGAACAAAGAGAACATTGTTCAACTAGACCAGGGGGGAGTAGCTGATGAGGACTGGAATACTCATCAGCGCTGTGCTTAGTAATCCAAGCCTATTTTACCTTGTTATGATTATTGTTATTATTATTATATAAACTAACCAGCGCAGGTTTAACTAAAAAGACTTGCTAACAGACGAATATAAAGAGTCAATCAGCCTTGACCAAAGTGCAGAGCATAGCTGCTCAGCCAGAGCAGAGCAGCACGGACCAGAGCAGCGCAGTAGCGCTGCGCAGCCAAAGCATAGCAACGGAGACCAGAGCAGCGCAGTATCGCTGCGCAGCCAGAGTAGAACAGCGCGGAACAGAGCAGCGCAACAAACTACTTGGCGGCACAAACTCGCCAGCGCAGTTCAAGGGAACTACTCAGCACGGGCAACGAAGGAGTTCTATTTTCATTACCCAAACCAGCCGAAGAAGTCAAAGTGCCTCTCCACGCAGCCACGTATGATGGTTCAGCTTGGGGACTAAGATCATTGTATTATGTTTTGGGTCTAAATCCAATTATTAGAGTTCGTGGGCCTAAGGCCTCTAGGGTTCATTTCTCATAGCTATAAATAGGAGCTTTAGCATTAGCATGGGGGGGATCAATTCATTCTAGCACACTTCACTTGTAATATGTAAAATACTCTTGAGATAGTAAAAAAACGAAGAACCTCCCGTGGACGCAGGTCTTGATGGCCGAACCACGTAAATCCGTGTGTCATTTATCACTTTCTAATTTCTAGTTTAGGTGTTGGTGATTTCGTGCTTCACCAACTGGCGCCGTCTGTGGGAAATTGAGCTTAAGGCGTGAGTTTCGATTCTACATTTTTGGGGGATTTTCAGAATTTCCAAATTCAGATTACTGTTCATCGAAAATTTTTGGGAAATTAGGGATTTGGGGTGACTGTTCATGGAAGGGGGGTTTTGTTTTCAGATGGTTACTGTTTACGGAGGGAAAAATGGGGGGGGGGGGGGTTTTGTTTTCAGATCGGTTTCTCGAAGGAGTTCCCGGGGGCTCTTCTGCTCTTAATTTTTACCAAATTTCAAAGCCCCAAGGGAGTCTGCTTCTCCAATTTTTAAGGTCCAGATCGACAGAAAATCTCTCTCTAAGGTGGAAAAATTAGGAAATTGGGTCTTCCACGAACAGGATTCAGGGTCGCAGATGGGGGCCGCCCTTTGCCTCGCCGCGCCGGCGGAGGCGGCGCCGGAGCCCAGTGCAGCTCGCAGATCTTCATCTCTCACTTATCTTCAAGGATTCCGACAAAAAGAGAAATCAGGCATAGTTACTCTCAAATCATCCATCACCAGGTCCGACTCTCTCTACGTGACTTCACCGGTCAGCTGACATCTCAGAATCCCGGCGGTGTTGCCGCCGGGCATGGATCCATCCTTCTCTCATCGTCCTCACTCTCACAAATCCAGAACGGATCTCTCTCAATTTCTACTTTCATCTACAAAAGTCAAGCTCGACCGCTGTGACCCAGTGAACCTAGACCAGGTTCAGCGCAGGTTTCGATTAAAGCCGCCGCCCTTCTTCCATGGCTTTAACCTCCGATCGAAGACCCTAATCGCAGCGGAAACCGAGCTCCCGTCCTTTGAGCCGACCATTGGCATAGGGGAAAACCCCCAATTCTCTCAATTAATTTGTATTTTCCAAACGATTTATGGCAAATTTTGATGATTCTTCATGTTTCTCTGTGTTTCCCAGCGATTTATGCAAGCATCGACACCTTTCCCTGAGCTCCCAGCGCGAGAATCCCCAAATTGCCTTATGTTTCGGTCTTCAGCGAATAATCGTCTGACGAACTCTCTGTTGTCATCAGAGCAATCACCACCGCAGAACTCTGTAGAAGGCTTATCGCCCCTTGCAGCGAAGAAATTGTCCCTTGCAGATGACTTGTCAAACGAGGGTTGCCATAACATGCTGCCTAGCGGCCATAGCAATTGACGCTACCTTATTCTTCTCACTCAGCTCTTGTTTCAATTTCTTAGAAATTTTGGGGATTTCTGATTTCTCCACTTTCCGGTTGTTTCAGCTTTTAGTTACTAGAATGAAGATACCTAGTTGGGCTTCATCGCGTCAAAGAGAAAGAAATCACATTTGAATTGGTGATATGTGGGGAAGCCATTATTGGACATTTGCGATTCTGCGGTGTCACCTCAGTTCGGACTCAGCTCCTCAAGGCCTTCTCTCGTCTGGCTATTGCGTTTCCCCGGCGAGCAGTCTCAACTAAACAGGGCAATGAACCCTCTTCCAACAAGAGCTAAGTGCTCCACTATTCTTTTATTTTTGTTGGAATCAATCATGCTTTTTTTTACTACTATCAAAGTTGGTGTTGATTTAAGCATTTGAGTGATAACTTTAATTAGCTAAGGTATGGGCATTGCATTTAAATGATTAGGAGGTAATAGGAGATAATTGTTTGATGTCTATTGAATCTGCGTGAGAACCTGGTGTCGAGATTGCAACTTTTGGGGTAATTACAGTGCTATCCGGTCATTAGCTATTATTCTATCTTATATCTCATCTTTGTTATCTTGATTCGATGAAATCAGTTTATCTAACACTCTCAGAACATGGTTTTGGGAAATACAATAAGACTTTGAATCAGGGAAGAAGATGTCTCTGATAATTGCTATATTTAATTGCATTCTTCAATATTTTCGGTCATTATATCTATTAATTAGATTAGTAACTTCTGAACGCTATGTGTTGGCTCTTTGTTGATGTTTGAAGGTGTGGAGCTATTGATACAACTGAGGCCTAGACTTTACTAGCCGAGTCACCGTATTATTTCAGTTGGTTCGTTTCTGGGGCGTTTGCATTTTTAAGGGATAATGTGGCAATGAAATCATCAACGCAGAAATGTGTGTATGAGAATGCCATAGCTAAGGGAAGCAGCGTTGAAATCTGTATGAATAAGCTCTCCGCAGCCAAGGAATTACAGCCCCCCTCCGGCTGACCACCGAAGGGCTCCCCACGGCGGTCGAGGACAAGCTCTTCGACCACGCCGCCGCTGCCAATTCCATCTACGCCGATCTCTGTTGAGGGGTTTTTCTAATTTGATGGGGAGATTTTCATTTTTGTTTAGGGATTTCTTCAATTAATTTCATAGCAAGCTTGATTCCTTAATGTTATTTGTTTATTTTTCTTATAATCTCTACTAATTATGTGCAATTCTTGATGCAAGGGGATACCCATGTTTGAAAATCTTACAGGAGTTGATTGATGGAGGGAATTGTTGGTAGAGAAAGCAGACTCCGGTGAAATATCATCGAAGCATGATACCAGAAAGGGGCTGCTCAGCCTGCTTTGGCGAATCGGTGGTCACCACCGTTGTGTTCTCGAGTTCCATAATCAGAAATTGAGTTTACCAAGCTAATGGGCCTGAAAATTTTAAATAGCAATTCTCATCTATTGACGAGGTTCGATTTAATTGTTGGTGTATGGTACGACGCAGGGAAGTGGAAGATAAATTGGCCAATTTAAAGGATGGACATGGGAGGATAATTCTGAGCTGTTTGGGAAAATGGAGATTCATAATAGCTCTGATTCAGAGTCCTGGCTTACTCAAGCTCCCGTGAAACTTTTGTCCATGCTGACGACGCCATGTTTTATACGCCAGATGCCTGGTCGAGAATTTGGTTAGACTGCTATGGAACTTTGCCTAGCATGCTGTCATTGTATCGGTTCGCCCAAGCCTTCTTCCAATGGCTGTCAGGGATTTCTTTGTGGAGTAATCTGGTGAGAATGACAGCTCTGCGTGCAGCCGCTCAAAGTATTCAGCCCGGGTCTCCCAGACTGAAGCATGCAGGACCTTACCACACTATTCCGGGATATGTTCTTATTTCTTAGAGATATGGTTTTATATCTCAGTTATGGCATTGTTATAAAATATTTCGCAAGTAATAGTGGCAGTCGCGATATAACATTGGAACGACAGTGCTGTCAAGTCTCCTCAGGTCCATGTTCAAGGGGTAGTCATGTTGATAATGGGCAACCATACGAAGAAGCTAAGTTCTTTATTTTCTCAATATTGCATTGAATTTGGGTGAATTAGCCATACTCCCTCTGCTGCTATTTCTATCTAAGTGATGGTTTAATTTTGAATGTTAGTTTAATAGGCTGAGTTGGGGCATAATGTAGTTCAAAATGCATTTGTGTAGAGAGGCTCGCACTAGATTTAATTTCCTATGAAGTTGAACTTGATTACGTTCGAACTCCACTTTTATAAATCTAAATTTGTGGATTAAATATTAAATCTGACTATTTTTTGATCTGTCTACATCCTGCTGGGATAGAGTGGTTAAGCCCCTAAGCTCCGATTTCTTTTGTGAAATTCAATAATCATTAGATGTTTAAATAAATCGTTGGTGATATTGTAGTAATGATTTCATGCTAATATAACTTACGATTATCCACTGGATAGTGCATCTGAACTTTAATGACTGCATTGGGGTTTGTTTTTATTTTGATCAAATGATCTGTTTTCAAAGTATAATTCTAGCTACTATGACTTAACTGATTCTAAGAAGGTGAACTGTTTAGTTGTGATAAGCATAGAAAAATAAATGCATAGCGATATATTTACATGATCAAAGTTTTGGGTTAATCTTTGCAACGAGTTATTATGGGGCATTTAAATTAACTCCTTATGATTTGGTTCTGATGTTCGTGGGGGCCTTATTTGAATTTTGGTGATTGAATTTGAGTTTATTGGTTGGTTACGATGATTTACACCTTGCGACAATACTATGATTTTGCTTTGGTTTTGGGATTGATTTTGTGGGATTCGGACCATCAAGACTAATCAATTACTCTAATGTTTTACAGCATAGGTGATTTATGCTTAATTGTTCTAATTTTAGGGGTTTGAATGTGCTCATTGTAAGTTAAATCTTCTGGAAATTGGTGCGTTTTATGGTGTATTTGATGCTTTTTAGGAGATTTAGGTTTTAATGGTGGAAGAGTATAATTTTGGGGATTTTTGGCTAAAAATGGCGTTTTTACGCCAGACCAGACCAGAGGAATCATAGGCCAGAGAAATCAACCACCAGAGAAATCAAGTCTCCAGAGCAGCGGAACCAAGCGCTCCGGATCCAGAGAAGTCATTCGCCAGAGAACTCGCTAAGTCAGAGAACTCGCTAAGCCAGAGAAGTCCGCCAGAGAACTCGCTAAGTCAGAGAACTCGCTTAGCCAGAGGAGAAAGGCGCCAGAGGAGAGAAAAGCGCCAGAGGAGAGAAAAGCGCCAGAGGAGTCGACCGTCAGAGGAATCGAGGTGAGCGTGGACATGCCAGAGAAATCACCCGCCAGAGCGGAGGAAGCGCTAGATGAATCAATACCAGAGCGGAACCCATTCCGCTGACAAGATCAGAGAAGTCATCCGTTCCTCTGGTGATAACCATTCCTCTGGCGAGAGCTGCGATTTCCGCCGAGTGGAGAATACTTGTTGCGCGCGTCATAGCTGGAGTTACCTTATCATCTACGATTCTATTCCTTTTAGAGTCCGGCTTTGCATGGTAATTTCCATGGTGATCCAGAAGGAGTTGAAGTCTCTAAATAGGGCTATAGTTTTCATTGTAAAAATCATCCAAATTCTTGCCCTAGTTTTAGACGCCATCTTTGCAATCTGTTGGCATCCAAAGCTTAGGATTTACTTGCTTTCATAGTTGTTCATAGTTTTGAGTTTTTATTGTTCTAAGTTAGATTTCAATTTCGTTTTAGTTTAGTTTCTTGGATTGTGATTGAGTGACACAATTACACGTTCAAGACAATTACGGTATTTCATATTTCAATTCAAGTTATTTTCGTTTAATCATGTTTATGCTTTTCGTTATTGTTTATGTTTTCTTTTCAATTATGCAATTTCAATTATGCACTTTAGTTTCATGCCTAGATTAGAAGTCTTTAAATTTACAAGTATTTAATTTCTTAAGTTAGGTTTAATTCGAGTTGTTTAAATTATTGCCTAGGCTAAGTTTAAGTTCAATTTACATTTAAGTTTAAGTTACGTTTTTAAATCAAAACCTTTACTGCTTTCTTTTACTGTTTTTCCTGCGATACAATTAAAAGCCCTTTAAGACTTTCCTTGAGAGATGACACTGGGTCAACTTACCATCACTAGGATGTCCTTGTTCTATTGCAAGTCAAACTAGAGGTGTTCTAGGTTGAGCCAAATTTTGGCGCCGTTGCCGGGGAAAGTTTTAGGCGTTTTAGTTGTGTCGTTTTTACTTGCTTTATTTAATTTTTGTTTTTACGTTTCTTCCACTCGGTGCGTTTAATCCGTTTGTTCAGTGTTGTGCATGCAGGGACGCCGTAGTCTTAAAGGCAAATTGGTGTCACCTTTGCATAGTACGAGCGAAGGGATTTTCAGGAAGAATAGTTGCAAGGGAGTGTTCGGTGACGACGGAGCAGACGGTTCTAACTCCAATTCGGACGAAGACGCACGTGACAGAACTGACGATTTCTACTGTGGTTCTGAATCTGACTCTGAAGTTCCAGAGCATACCATAGAGACAAGGGAGGAAGAGGCCAGCTTTGTCGACTTCCGTGCTAAGCATAACACGACTAAGGAGGACACCAGCGCTACCAATACAGAGCAGACCGCAGCCACGGCAGAACACACTAAGGAGGAAGAGGCCAGCTCTGCCAATTTTTGCACCAAGCAGAATTTAAACAAGGAAAAGAAGGAGATGGCCAAGAACACGGAATATATGGGAGACTTCACCAGGCCGGTAATTGGAGATACCAACACGTCGGCAATTGTGCTCCCCACTGCTGTGAGAAATTACAATCTCAAACCTAATGATTCGAATCTGCTGCCGGTGTTCCACGGAATGCCAAGCGAGGATGCGCTGCAATTCATCCGGGATTTTTGCACACAAGTGCAAACAATCCCTCTACTTACTCTTACGGAGGATCAACTCAAGCTCAAGTGCTTCCCCTACGCACTTAAAGACCGGGCGAGGACGTGGATGCTATCTCTGCCGCCCAACTCTATCACTACATGGGGAGATGCTTGTGAAAAATTCATGCTGAAATACTACCCAAGTCACAAGACACAGGAGCTGAGAACGAAAATAATGGAGTTCACCCAAGGAGCGGACGAGCCTTTGCATGAAGCTTGGGAGAGATATGAAGAACTCCTCCGTCAATGCCCTCAACATCAATTCACTAATGTTATGTTGATGCAGTTCTTCTACGATGGGTTAGTGCAAACTGCCCAATTTATGGTAGATAGCACGGCAGGAGGGAACATAGCTCGGAAAACTGCGGCAGATCTGAAAGAGATTTTCAAGACTTTAGCCGAGAGCTCCCAACAAAAGTCAGTCCGAGGACGGAGAGTAGAGGCTAGTGCCGTGACAAATCAGTTCGAGATGCAGCAACAATTGGCCTCGATCATGCGAGAAGTCCAACAGCTCAAGATGGAAAAGATGGAAAATTCTCCAGTTCAGAGCTCAGCACCGCCGATGACAACTCAGCCAATTCCAGCTCTGCCGACGCCAGCCCCGCCGAACCCAGCCCTACAGTACGTTGAGCCCTGTGGTATTTGTGGAGATTTCAGCCATGGAGCTAATGAGTGCCATAGAATGGGAGAGTTTACTCCGGAAGGACAAGCTGAGGTCTATGCGGCACAAGGATTTCAAGGCTACAATCTAGGGCCAAGCAGACCTTATGGGCAGAACATGAATCAAGGTCAACAAAATGTGAATGGCGGATGGAGAGGTCAGCTGAATGCTGGATGGGGAAATCAAAATCTTGGGGGGAATCAATTCCGTCGACCACCTCAAATGGGCTATCTACAACAACAATATTTCCCACAACAGCAGGGTTCGTTCCAACCGTACAGATCACAATACCAACAGCAGCAATCCATTCCGCAACAGAGTGCACAGCCGATTCCACCACAAAAATCCACGCTCGAAGAAACGCTGCAAACCTTTATGGAGATCAGCAAACAAAGTATGGAGGCCCAAGCATCTACAATCAAAAGGCTCGAGACAACGGTTGGACAACTTTCCGGTGCCTTGAATCAAATCCAACAACAACAGCAGCCTGGGAAATTTCATGGCCAACCTGCTCAGCCACATCAAGCTCTTGCTGTAACTGTTCTCCGCAGTGGTAAGATTCTGGATAACAAAATGGAGGTTCCAACACAAACCAGAGCAGAAGAACCGTCCCATCAGAGTAGAACCGATTCCTCTGACCTTGTCAGAGCAGAGGAACCGTTCCGCCAGAGCAGAACGGATCCCTCTGGCTTTATCAGAACAGAGCTGCCGAACTCTGCTCCGTTCAGACCAGAGCTGCCGAGTTCAGATCTGCCCAACTCGACTGATGGAGAAAAGGGAGACCAGCAAAAGGAAGAAGAGAAGGAGAATGAGGTCAAGCTCCACAAAGCTTCTACACCTTATCGACCACCGATTCCCTTCCCGGGCAGATTGAGCAACGGAAAGCAAGACCAATAGTTCGCCGACTTCTACAACATGCTTGCCAAGGTGAACGTGAATCTTCCTCTTCTTGATGTGATCAGAAAAGTCCCAGCATATGTGAAGTTTTTCAAGGAATTGGTCTCCAACAAGCGGAAGTTCGGGGACAATGAGAAGATTCTAGTCTCAGAAGTAGCGACCTCAATCATGCAGCAATCCTTACCACCAAAGCAGCGCGATCCAGGTAGCTTTGTGATTAATATTGCTTTAGGAAATGGTAAGGAAGCTACGGGAATGTTAGATTTGGGTGCTGGAATTAACCTTATGCCTTACTCTATTTTCAAACAATTAGAGTTAGGTAATTTGAAATCCACTCGCATGTGTCTACAACTCGCTGATAGGTCCGTTAGGTACCCCCGTGGGATAGTTGAGGATATTCTGGTGCGAGTCGGGGATTTGATTGTGCCTGTTGACTTCGTAGTCCTTGAGATTGGGGATGTGCACGAGAATGGTAGAGATCACACTCTGCTATTAGGAAGACCCTTTATGGCGACCACTAACACGTTGATTGATGTCAAAAATGGAACTATTAAGATGACAGTGTTGGGGGAGTCGGTGTCTTTCTCGGTGCATGAAAATCGGGCTATGCCTTCTGCTAATTTCATAAATGAATGTTCATATATAGATGCTATTAATGGCCTGGTTGAGAAGGTATTTATACAGGAACATGAGCGTGTGGAAGTTTGCGCTGGATCAGCCGATATAGAGGAGTTAGCTCGGGAAGCTGAAGACTTCGGCTCTGGACCCGCCAGAGAAATCCCCATTCCTCTGCCTTGCGGTTCTGCTCAGACAGCCATGTCGAGCTCAGTGCTTTCCAACCATACCGAACTATCCCTCGATGATCAGATGGAAACCAAGAGCCCAGCGCTGGAACTAAAGGAACTCCCTGCTAACCTCAAGTACATCTTTTTAGAAGCAGGAAGGGAGAAGCCAGTCATCATCTCATCTACGCTGACTATAGAGCAAGAGGCAGCGCTGCTTGAAGTTTTGAAGAGAAACAAAGCAGCGCTAGGATGGAGCCTAGGTGACATACGTGGCATTAGTCCAGCCACATGCATGCATAGGATCAACTTAGAGGAAGGAGCTGCACCAAAGCGAGATGCCCAGCGACGCTTGAACCCTATGCTAATGGAGGTTGTGCGTAAGGAAATCCTAAAGCTTCTTGCCGAAGGGATTATCTACTCTGTCGCCGATAGTGAGTGGGTGAGCCCGGTGCATGTCGTGCCAAAGAAAGGAGGAATGACAGTTGTGCGCAATGAAAAGATGGAGTTGGTGCCGACACGTCCTACCACGGGATGGCGGATGTGCGTCGACTACAGGAAACTCAATGCCGTCACCAGAAAGGATCACTTTCCTCTTCCTTTTGTTGATCAAATGTTAAACCGTTTAGCAGGACATGATTTTTATTGTTTTCTAGATGGTTTGTCAGGATACTACCAAATCGCAATCGCACCGGAAGATCAAGTCAAGACTGCATTCACCACGCCTTTTGGGACATTTGCATGGAAGAGGATGCCGTTCGGATTGTGCAATGCGCCCGGGACGTTTCAACGATGCATGATGTCCATATTCTCTGATATGATTGGTAAATGCGTGGAGGTTTTTATGGATGATTTTTCGGTTTTTGGGAAGTCTTTTCATGATTGTTTAACTAAGATTGATGTTGTGTTGAAAAGGTGTATTGAAAGTGGCCTAACTTTGAGTTGGGAAAAGAGTCATTTCATGGTTACTCGTGGGATTGTCTTGGGTCATGTGGTGTCTAAGCATGGACTAGAGGTCGACAGAGCTAAGGTGGAGGTAATCCAAAAGTTGCCACCCCCTATTGATGTCAAAGGGATTAGGAGTTTCTTAGGTCACGCCGGTTTTTATCGACGTTTCATTAAAGATTTCTCTAAAATTAGCCAACCTCTATGCAAACTGCTTGCTCAGGATGTTCCTTTTAATTTCGATGACTCTTGCATGCATGCCTTTGAAACATTGAAACTTAAGTTGAGCTCTGCCCCGGTTGTAATTGCGCCTGATTGGTCATTGCCCTTTGAGATTATGTGTGATGCGTCTAACTCTGCTGTAGGAGCGGTGCTAGGTCAGCGTGTGGATAAGATGTTACGTGTGATTTACTATGCTAGTTTAACTCTGAATAGTGCACAAGTAAATTACACCACTACTGAAAAAGAGATGCTTGCTGTGGTCTTTGCCTTAGATAAATTTCGAGCATACATCATTGGGTCTAAGGTCATTGTCCATAGTGACCATGCTGCACTTCGATACTTGATGACTAAACCTCAGGCTAAAGCTCGTCTCATCCGTTGGGTCTTACTGTTGCAAGAGTTTGATGTAGAAATCAGGGATAGGAAAGGGAGCGAGAATCACGTAGCTGACCACCTTTCCCGATTGGATAAAAATCGGATAGAATCGAATTTCAATTGCATCCCTGAATCTTTTCCTTTTGAGCATACATATGCATTAACCCTTGCTAAGAGCAGCACTGCCGAGATCCACTCTGCCCAAGCCATAGCAGAGGAGTCGAATGCCAGAGCAGAGAACTACCCGAGCAGAGCAGAGGAGTCGAATACCAGAGCAGAGGAGTCGGTACCAGAGCAGAGGAGCCGACATCTCCAGCGCAGAATCGAAGCCAGCTCTGCTCTGACCAGCTCTGCCGATATCACCTCTACCAGCCTTGCCGAACTCAGCGCTGTTCAGAGCAGCCCTGCGAGTGCCGAGCCCTGGTATGCAGATATTGTCAATTACTTAGTTTGTGGTATTCTACGGCCTGAGCTGACATCGCAGGAAAGAAAGAGATTTTTAGCTCAATGCAGACACTATTATTGGGAGATTCCTCACCTTTTCAAGCTTGGAAAGGATGATGTCATTCGACGGTGTGTGCCGGCAAAGGAGCAACAACAAGTGTTGAAAATGTGCCATGAGGATCATTGTGGTGGACACTTTGGGGGACAGAAAACAGCTCATAAAATTCTTCAATCAGGTTTGTTTTGGCCTTCCATTTTCAAAGATGCACACACTTTCACTCTTGCTTGCGATCGGTGTCAGAGAGTAGGAAATATTGGCCGCAGAAATGAGATGCCCCTCCAAAGCATTTTAATTGTCAAGATCTTCGATGTGTGGGGCATTGATTTCATGGGACCATTTCCTACTTCGCATGGATTTCAATATATTTTACTTGCTGTAGATTACGTGTCCAAATGGGTTGAGGCTATTCCCACGCGGACATGTGATGCTAATGTGGTGCTTAAGTTTGTGCAAGAAAACATTCTTTCTAGATTCGGATTTCCTAGAGCTATCATTAGCGATGGAGGCAAGCACTTCTGCAATAAGTTGTTTGCAAAGCTCATGAAGAAGAATGGGATCACGCACAAGGTTGCAACACCATACCATCCACAGACTTCTGGACAAGCTGAGACGAGCAATCGGCAGATCAAAGGAATTTTGGAGAAAACGGTGCAGCCCTCGCGCAAGGACTGGTCCGCAAAGTTGAATGACGCTCTCTGGGCATACCGAACTGCCTTCAAGGGAGTGCTTGGGATGAGTCCATACCGTCTAGTATATGGCAAGGCTTGTCATCTGCCGGTGGAGATAGAGCACAAAGCTTATTGGGCGATCAAGGCTGCCAACTATGACCTGGGCTCTGCCGTGAAGCAGCGCATGTTGCAAATGGAGGAGTTAGATGAGCTACGCAATGAGGCGTATGAGAATGCAAGAATTTACAATGACAAAGTGAAGCGACTCCACGATCGCCGCATTTGTCACAAGAAGCTTTGCCCTGGAATGAAGGTGCTCTTGTTCAACTCTCGACTTAAGTTATTTCCGGGAAAGCTGAAATCTAGGTGGAGTGGTCCATTTTTACTCAAAGAAGTGTTCGAGCATGGTGCGGTCGAGCTATTGAACGAGCACACAAAGGAGAGTTTCCGAGTGAATGGCCATCGAGTGAAGCCGTACTACGAGCACCAGAGCTCGCCGTTGGAGGTGGAGTCTCAAGCTCTGCACAACCCTAGCTGAAGTTCAGCTCTGAAGTCGGGCTGGAGACTCTAAATCTAGCGCTTGGTGGGAGGCAACCCACCGTTGGTTTGTTTTTAGTTTCTGTTTTTCTTAGTTTTTTTTAGTTGTGTGTTTCGTGTCTTTCCTAAGTTTTGGATGCTTTGCGGACACTTTGATGCTTGGTGAGCATGTCTTATTTTCAGCGCTGAAACTCTCATACAGCCGCCAGCGCTGCTGCCACCACCGCTGCACTTCTCCACGCTGCCCTTCTCCACTCTGCCATAGCCAGTGAATTCCCCTCGTCACCACCTCGCACGTTGCTTCAATGTCTCCATGCCGATAATCAGGGACGTATCCTCTATTCTTATTTCTTTTGTGCCCTGAGGACATGGCATGCTTTAAGTGTGGGGGGGTGTTTTATTGTGTTTATATTGTCAATTGGGCAAAAAAAAAAAAAAAATAAAAAAATAAAAAAAAATTGATTTTTCTATGCTTAGTTGTTGGTCTCGAATCTTGCTAATTTATATGAATTTGTGGAAGAGTAGATGGTTTTCGATGCGAGTTTCGGGTTTGTGAATGAATGGTGGTTATTCTTGTTTTACTCTTGATATATGTTTCTTGATTGTGCAAAGAATTTGAGTTTTGTTGCAACATGATTGTAAGTAAGTAAAACGTGATTTGTCCGGTAGATGCTAGAAGGAGTGTTGTCATTGTGATTGCCTACGATCGTATCTTATCTGTGAAATGTGAAAAATGTTGGACGAATTGCCAACCTCAAAATTGCCAGCTCTGAAACATCTGGCCTGTTCTAAAACGTGACAGCTCTGAGTCTCTGCTCCTCTAGTCTAACTATGAGCATGGGAAACCACGTGAAAAGACTTTGGATTACATCCAAATGGTTTTTATTTTGCGAATTATGGCTCAACTGTCGAAAATCTCAAGCACACAAAGTGTGAAAAATGGTGATATTGATTATAAAGGCGATCACATTAGGGAATTCACTTCTAGCGGAGAATTGGGTCTGATCGAATTGCTTACATTACTGTTTTGTTGCTTCTTAAACTTTGAGTTAATTGCATGATCGAGAGAGGTATATTGATTGTAAAATTTTGAATTGACTTTGAGAATGATTGGATGGAAATTAGCATTGTTGAAATCAATCTCTTCCTAAGATTCATATGGATTTTGCTTGAGGACAAGCAAAAGGCTAAGTGTGGGGGGGTTGATTTATGCTTAATTGTTCTAATTTTAGGGGTTTGAATGTGCTCATTGTAAGTTAAATCTTCTGGAAATTGGTGCGTTTTATGGTGTATTTGATGCTTTTCAGGAGATTTAGGTTTTAATGGTGGAAGAGTATAATTTTGGGGATTTTTGGCTAAAAATGGCGTTTTTACGCCAGACCAGACCAGAGGAATCATAGGCCAGAGAAATCAACCACCAGAGAAATCAAGTCTCCAGAGCAGCGGAACCAAGCGCTCCGGATCCAGAGAAGTCATTCGCCAGAGAACTCGCTAAGTCAGAGAACTCGCTAAGCCAGAGAAGTCCGCCAGAGAACTCGCTAAGTCAGAGAACTCGCTTAGCCAGAGGAGAAAGGCGCCAGAGGAGAGAAAAGCGCCAGAGGAGAGAAAAGCGCCAGAGGAGTCGACCGTCAGAGGAATCGAGGCGAGCGTGGACATGCCAGAGAAATCACCCGCCAGAGCGGAGGAAGCGCTAGAGGAATCAATACCAGAGCGGAACCCATTCCGCTGACAAGATCAGAGAAGTCATCCGTTCCTCTGGCGATAACCATTCCTCTGGCGAGAGCTGCGATTTCCGCCGAGTGGAGAATACTTGTTGCGCGCGTCATAGCTGGACTTACCTTATCATCTACGATTCTATTCCTTTTAGAGTCCGGCTTTGCATGGTAATTTCCATGGTGATCCAGAAGGAGTTGAAGTCTATAAATAGGGCTATAGTTTTCATTGTAAAAATCATCCAAATTCTTGCCCTAGTTTTAGACGCCATCTTTGCAATCTGTTGGCATCCGAAGCTTAGGATTTACTTGCTTTCATAGTTGTTCATAGTTTTGAGTTTTTATTGTTCTAAGTTAGATTTCAATTTCGTTTTAGTTTAGTTTCTTGGATTGTGATTGAGTGACACAATTACACGTTCAAGACAATTACGGTATTTCATATTTCAATTCAAGTTATTTTCGTTTAATCATGTTTATGCTTTTCGTTATTGTTTATGTTTTCTTTTCAATTATGCAATTTCAATTATGCACTTTAGTTTCATGCCTAGATTAGAAGTCTTTAAATTTACAAGTATTTAATTTCTTAAGTTAGGTTTAATTCGAGTTGTTTAAATTATTGCCTAGGCTAAGTTTAAGTTCAATTTACATTTAAGTTTAAGTTACGTTTTTAAATCAAAACCTTTACTGCTTTCTTTTACTGTTTTTCCTGCGATACAATTAAAAGCCCTTTAAGACTTTCCTTGAGAGATGACACTGGGTCAACTTACCATCACTAGGATGTCCTTGTTCTATTGCAAGTCAAACTAGAGGTGTTCTAGGTTGAGTCAATAGGAAGTACATGAATTATAATAAATTATTCCAACACCTGAGTCCCAGGAAGCTCGCCTGCTATTCCGGAGTAATTTCTTATTTTCAGGGCATAAAGTTCTTGGGTTATCAAGCTCGCTGCAGCGCTGATGCAACGTAGGGAGGGAGAGGGCAGTTCATCACCTTGCCACTGTGCTGATGCAGTATCGCATCAAGAACGTCATGGCTATCCGAAAATTTTAGCGCAGCCAGCTCTGGTTATCCTTCCCCTCTGGTAGCTGCGCAGCCAACTCTGGTTCTCTTTCTCCTCTGGTAGCTGTGCAGCCAGCCTATATGGAACATGTAGGAATTGGGAAGTGACTAGAGAAAGAAACATCATTCCTTTGAACGTCCGATATGATTGGAAGACCTACAGGTACTTCGCAGAACTGAAATTTCTCACTACATGATGTTAGGTTACTTCACCGAAGCATGTAAAATATGATCTTAAGTTATTTCATCGAAGCATGAAAACATGATTAGGATTTGGAAAATGTTATACTTTACCACTTGAGAAAAATCACGATTTATATTATCTCTTGAAGGGATTTGTGAATTTGATATTATGTCTTTGAAGCTGCACAACTTCTGCATATGTGCCTAGGGTTGAAATATGAATTGACTAAGTATACGAAGCTGCACAACTTCTGCATATGTGCCTAGGGTTGAAATATGCATATGAGTAGGGTATATGTTGCCTTCTGTATTTTTCTTGAAAATTTACAGCACAGCAACAATCGTTGACAACGCTGGAAAACCTGCTTCGGCAGAAAATGAGCTTTAGTGGCAATTCAGCCACGCTACGGAGGGGAAAGCCGTAAGTGGAATCTGGGTCTTCTCAGCGCAGTCAGGACATTTATCTCAGCTACTTCAGCGCAGCCATCTCAGGGCAGCTATCTCAGAGCAGCTATCTAGTTATCTCAGCTACCTCAGGGCAGCTACCTCAGCGTAGTTATCTCAGCGCAGTCAGGACATTTATCTCAGCTACCTCAGCGCAGTTATCTCAGCGCAGTCAGGACATTTATCTCAGCTACCTATGCGCAGCTATCTCAGCTACCTCAGGGCGGCTATCTCAGCGCAGCTATCTCAGTTATCTCAGTAGTTTTCAGCGCAGAATGTCCGAGCCGTTGTTAGTTCAGAATGTCTATGCTCCGCGCAGGAATATCGTAAGCCGCGAAAGTTAGACAGGGTTCTTTGATTGTCTATGCTCCGCGCAGGAATATCGTAAGCCTCAAAAGTTAGACAGGGGTGTACCATCTCGAGGGCCGCTTCGGCGGGGGTGTACCATCTTAAGGGCCGCTTCGGCGGGGGTGTACCATCTTAAGGGCCGCGCTGCGGAAATGTACCATCTTAAGGGCCGCGCTGCGGAAATGTACCATCTTAAGGGCTGCGCTGCGGGGGTGTACCATCTTAAGGGCCGCTTCGGCGGGGGTGTACCATCTTTGTACCATCTTAAGGGCCGCTATGCGGGAGTGTATCATCTTTGTCAGTGTAGGTAGTGCAGCGCAGTCAGCGCGAGGTTGTCAACGCAGATCACTTGAGTCTTCCCAGCACAGGTTATCTAAACCCTTATTATCTTTAATGATGTTCGACGAATCAAAAGGAATAATTGCTATCTCTTTTATCTCAGCTTATTTCCAGCATTAAAATACTTTGTCTTTATCATTTTTGCAAAGATTGACAGTTCTTGTCTAATAAGTCGCAGGGAATCGTGTATGCTTAATTGACACGGGAGAGCAGCACAGCGCTGACTTCACACCACACACCCCTAGTTGAACAAAGAGAACGTTGTTCAACTAGACCAGGGGGGGAGTAGCTGATGAGGACTGGAATACTCATCAGCGCTGTGCTTAGTAATCCAAGCCTATTTTACCTTGTTATGATTATTGTTATTATTATTATATAAACTAACCAGCGCAGGTTTAACTAAAAAGACTTGCTAACAGACGAATATGAAGAGTCAATCAGCCTTGACCAAAGTGCAGAGCATAGCTGCTCAGCCAGAGCAGAGCAGCACGGACCAGAGCAGCGCAGTAGCGCTGCGCAGCCAAAGCATAGCAACGGAGACCAGAGCAGCGCAGTATCGCTGCGCAGCCAGAGTAGAACAGCGCGGAACAGAGCAGCGCAACAAACTACTTGGCGGCACAGACTCGCCAGCGCAGTTCAAGGGAATTACTCAGCACGGGCAACGAAGGAGTTCTATTTTCATTACCCAAACCAGCCGAAGAAGTCAAAGTGCCTCTCCACGCAGCTACGTATGATGGTTCAGGTTGGGAACTAAGATCATTGTATTATGTTTTGGGTCTAAATCCAATTATTAGAGTTCGTGGGCCTAAGGCCTTTAGGGTTCATTTCTCACAGCTATATATAGGAGCTTTAACATTAGCATGGGGGGGATCAATTCATTCTAGCACACTTCACTTGTAATATGTAAAATACTCTTGAGATAGTGAAACCAACGAAGAACCTCCCGTGGACGTAGGTCTTGATGGCCGAACCACGTAAATCCGTGTGTCATTTATCGTTTTCTAATTTCTAGTTTAGGTGTTGGTGATTCCGTGCTTCACCAGTTTTCTTCAACATAATTTACAATACAGGTTAAGAAGACGGCGCAGGCACAAATTCAAGGCATTAATTGCACAATTCAAGGCATAAATTGCACGACGAGGGCATTAATTGCACAAATTCAAGGCATTAAATTGCAAAATTCAAGGCATTAAATTGCACGATACAAAGCATAAATTGCACGACGAGGGCATTAATTGCACAAATTCAAGGCATTAAATTGCAAAGTTCAAGGAATTAATTGCACAATTCAGGGCATAAAATGCACGACGAGGGCATTAATTGCACAAATTTAAGGCATTAAATTGCAAAATTCAAGGCATAAATTGCATGACGGGGGCATTAATTGCACAAATTCACGGCATAAATTACACGACGAGGGCACTAATCACACAAGTTCAAAGCATAGATCGCATGAGAAAGTCATTATTGGCAAGAGCTTATATGCGCCGCTGCTGCCGATTTCACTCAAAACATCACTCATAAGATTTAAGTCGATTGATCACGAGTAAGAATGTAGGACATGACCACAAAGGCATTGATCGCAGAATAAGGGCATAAACTGCGAAAACAAAGAATTATGACGTTCTAAGAGATGCAGATGATAACCTCAAGTCGGCGCTGATTGACATGATAAAGGGATCGTTCAGTCGAAGCCCCCTTATCAAAATAGAAAGCACAAATACGCTCCAACACATGAAGCATTAATAAAGAATGCAACCATAGTTTTACCAAGTCCAATCTCAACACATTTGCCTACGACAACAACGGGAAAAATGCGAAATAGTGACCAGCGTCTGCAAATGTTGACCAGCTTTTGCGAATGAATGATGAAGAGATAACAAACAACATATGGGAGCTGGCTCATAGAGGGCATTAATTGCATAAGCCAAGGCATAAATTGCGAAACATTAACACATTAACTGCACGATACAAGGCGTGAATTCCAAAGTCTAAGGCATTAACTGCATTACGAGGGTACCAATGATAGCTGACTCATCTAAAAACACCTAGCGGATGGACTCGAATTTATACGAGGTCGTCCTAGGGCGGTAAGGTGACTCAAGTCGTCTCACAAGGAAGACTTAGCAGGGCTCTAATCGTGTTGCTCACAAGAAACAGAAATAAAACCTAAACACTCTAATCAGAAGCTGGGTCTGACACTCTCTCCGATTAACTAGCGTGTAATAGAAAGAAAGCAGTAAAATTATCTAGGCGAGAAATAAATATGAAGCAATAGATCAAGCATAATAACTAGGTTCTAAGCTAATTAATCTAGAAGCGATAAATAACCTAAAAACGTAAAGCAATATTTATCTAGACGCGTAAAGAAATAATTATCTAGGCGATGAAAACATCAAAAGCATAAATCAAATAACATTATCTAAGTGCTCGATTATCTAGGCAATGCAATAACAAGAAAGCTTGTAAAGATTAACTAATCAAAATGAAGAACTTACAATCGATTCAATGAAAACAACGATCTAGCGGAATCCACAAGTATCTAAAATGTTTCTATCTACCTAAACTAAGGGAAAAAGCATAAAATCGCAGGTGGAGGCTGGGAGAAAAATCGGATGTCAATGAAACCCTCAAAATCGGATTTTATAGCAATTTTCATAACTGTCGGATCTGCCCAGGGACGGCGGCCGCCGTGAGACGGTGGCGCCATGGACGGCGGCCGCCGTGGGACGGCGCCGCCGTGAGGGCCTTTCGCAGATTTCCTCCAAATATTGCACGGCCCGCGCCGTGGGGCAGCGGCCGGCTTCATGACGGCGGCCGCCGTGAGACGGCGGCGGCCGTGAGCTTTGCCTCCGAAACTGCTCCAAACGATGCCAAAACGCGCGGCTGCTCTCGATTCCTGCACACAATCAGTAATACACCCAAATAACATCGAGCAAGTGAAGGATAGATCAAAAAGACACGAAGCATGCTCGAATGCACAACAAAAATACCCGTAAAATCATCACAAAATAGGGCTAAACAACCCCCCCACACTTAAATCCTTGCTTGTCCTCAAGCAACAATCACAATATCGAAAGGAAATCCACAAGCGATTCTTATCACCAAGCAAACACAAACCAATCCAAGTCCTTCAAGATATCAATGCCCCCCCAATCAAGTGTTCAAAGCTAAGGTTTAAAGTGCAACAACAAGGTGATACAACTCAATCCGATCAGACCCAATTCTCCGCTAAGGGTGAATTTCCTAATGCAATTTCCTTTACAATCATATCTCATTCCTGTCATATTCTTTCACTTTTTCACAATACACTTCTCATTTTTTTTTTGGGTCAAGTTATTTTCGCTCTTAATAGATGGGCCATAATTCACGAGATTGCACTTTTGGAGGTGATCCAAAATGTTCTCGTGTGGTTTCCCATGCTCATAATGAAAACATTAGAGGAGCAGAGACCCAGACTATCAGAAACTCAACAACCAACCAAACGATTCAAAACAGAGACAGATATTAGGAAATTGCACTGAAAACATCTGGGTGTTGCACCAAAACCTTAAACTAATTACACTTCATTGGGAACAAATCAATCAAGAAAACAAGGACAACAAACCACTCAGACACAAACCAGAATCGCCAGTGAACTACCATCAATCATGCGATGTACTTAAAAACAGGCAAGAAAACAAGAGAAGGGGACCATTCGCCCCAACACAATAAAGCCCAAGAACACAACAAGAAGACACCCACAGGATTTACAACTACCAACAAACACCCCCCCCCCCCACACTTAAAATCTGGCACTGTCCTCAGTGCAAACAAAAGAGGGGTGAAAGAGGAAACTTCCCTAAATACCGTTCCAGTGGTGAGTCTGTAGTGTCCCACGATGTCTGCCTCTCTCTCATCCATAGAACAAGCAGTCTCCAACGCAACCACCTGCACCAAACAACAGAAGCAACAAAACACAACACAAACAAAACGAAAGAAAAACGAAACAAGAAAAAGCAAGCAAACATGGGTTGCCTCCCATGCAGCGCTAGATTTTAAGTCGCCGGCCCGACTAAGAGAACCCCTTAACCAAAATCCGATTGGAGCTCCAGCTGCCTTAGCGCCCTTATAAACACATCTTCTTGAATTGCAGCTGCGGGTCCTCCAAATGAATCCTCCATGCTCATATCCTGGGATGGCCCTCTATCCACACATCCAACGAAATTGAGTGACACAACCTCATCAAGCTTCTCTTCCAGTAGCAAGGCAGACAGGAAGCCTTGCTCTATATCATCTTCCTCGTGCAGCTTATCCAGAGATTCCTGCTCAATGTCAGCCTCATCCTGCAAGTTCGCAAGGAATTCCTCCTCAATCTCGTCCTCCTCCTGTAACTTATTAAGGAATTCCTGCACAGTACAATCCTCATCCAAAGCATCAAATGTTTCAACATAAGAGCAAGTTTGAATTAAGGAAGTGGGGGAAGTAGGTTTTTTTTATCAAAAACAGAGAATGTTACCGCTCTACCTGCCCCTACCATACTTACAGTTCCCGTACCCACAACGATGCGAGTATGGGTGGTAGCCATAAAGGGTCGGCCAAGCAGCACGAGATGCCCATTCTCTCCTCTAATCCCCTTTCCCACATCAAGCACAACAAAATCAGTTAAAACACTAATCCCCCTCACAACCACCTCAACATCCTCAACAAGGCCTCGTGGGCTACTAATGGAGCCGTCAGCTAGCTCTATCTTAATATTTGTGCATTTCAGCTCTTTATTCCCCAATTTCTCAAAAATGTCAAGCGGCATCAAATTGACTGCAGCGCCCAAATCAAGCATTCCCAAAACCTTTTCAACCCCACCTAAGCTAATATCAAAAATAAAGCTACCTGGATCTCCTTGCTTGGGTGGTGGTTGTTCTGGTGTAGCAATGACAGGTGGCAGTGGCTCACTGGGGCATTGGGTAGCCTTGATTGCTTGTACGATTTTGCTTATCCATTTCCCAGCGGTTATTGGGGGCATTTTTCTCGATCACCGCCACGGCATGAGCTTGATGCGGCTGTTGGTCCTGATTTGGGAACTTCCCCGTTGGCTGTTCTTGCTGCAGCTGAGTCAAGGCTCCTGTTAATTGCCCAACTGTAGTCTCGAGGCGCTTGATGGTAGCACTCTGAGACTCCATGTTCTGTTTGGTCATCTCCATAAAGGACTGCATGGTGTCCTCGAGAGACGGTTTCTGCGGTTGAGCTTGCTTCTGAAACTGTTGAGGAGCATTCTGGTATTGCTGCTGCTGCTGAAAATTCCCTTGTTGCATAGGGAACTGTTGATACAGCTGATACTCCGGGGGCTGCTGCTGCTGATAAGCTTGAGTGTAGTTCTGCTGCTGAGCTCTCCAACCCGAGTTGGAATTTTGTTGCCCTTGATTAAAGATGGGCCTCTGTTCAAATTGAGGCCTCCCCGGGTAGCTCTGAGCAGCATAGACCTCTGCTTCTCCTTCAGGTGTGAATTCCCCCATGCGATGGCACGCTTTGGTTCCATGACCAAAATCGCCACATATTCCATATCCTTCTGCTGGTGGCGCGTGAACTAGTGGGGCTTCTGCCTGGTTCATCTTGAGGTGCTGAACTTGCCTCATCAAATCTGCTACTTGCTTCTGAAGCTCATTGTTGGGAGCTACTGCATTGGCTTCAACCCTCCTTCCTCTAACTGATTTCTGTTGAGAACTCGCTGCAAGTGTGTTGAAAATCTCCTTGAGTTTATCAGCTGTCTTCTGGGCAATGTTGCCCCCTGCTGTACTGTCCACCATAAACTGTGCCGTCTGAATCAATCCGTCATAGAAGAACTGCATCAACATGACGGGTGCTAACTGGTGCTGTGGGCACTGGCGGAGGAGCTTTTGGAATCTCTCCCAAGCCTCGTGGAGAGGCTCGTCAGCTCCTTGCATGAAGTTCAATATCTGGCTCCTAATCTCCCGTGTCTTGTGATTAGGGTAATATTTGAGCATGAACTTCTCACACGCCTCTCCCCATGTAGTGATGGAGTTCGGCGGCAAGGACAATAGCCACGTTCTCGCCCGGTCCTTGAGTGCATAAGGTAAGCACTTGAGCCTCAACTGATCCTCGGTGAGCTCCAATAGTAGGAAGGTTTGCACTTGAGTGCAAAAGTCGCGGATGAACTGTAAGGCATCCTCGCTCGGCATTCCATGAAAGAGCGGCAGCAAGTTCGAGTCGTTGGGCTTCAGATTATAGTTCCGGACCGCCGTGGGGAGCACTATCGCTGAGGTGCTAGTGTTCCCAATAACCGGCCTAGAGAAATCTCCCATGTACTGTACATTCTGCTCCGCCATGACTTCTCGGTCAGGATTGGGCCGAGCTTCTTCTTCTCCTTCAGAGTGCAAGGAAAGCGTATCTTCAACGGCTTCCAGAATGGGGTTGGAAGCTATCCTCTCTTCACAGACTTCCTCGCTAGGCTGTGATTCCACAAGGTTTCTCGAACTGGACTCGGACTCCACCTCCAAGCTTGAAAGGACCTCACGAGGTCGGTGAATGTTGTCAAAGTAAGGCACTAGCTTTCTCTTCAAGCTACGGCGACCTTGCATACACAACACTAGCAAACCAATCAAACGCACCGGGGGGAGAAAATAACCGAGTCAAAAGAAATAAACAAAAGAAAACACGAAAAACAATGCAACACAATCAAATGCCTAAAGCATTCCCCGGCAACGGCGCCAAAATTTGACTCATCCAAAAACATCTAGCGGATGGACTCGAATTTATACGAGGTCGTCCTAGGGCGGTAAGGTGACTCAAGTCGTCTCACAAGGAAGACTTAGCAGGGCTCTAATCGTGTTGCTCACAAGAAACAGAAATAAAACCTAAACACTCTAATCAGAAGCTGGGTCTGACACTCTCTCCGATTAACTAGCGTGTAATAGAAAGAAAGCAGTAAAATTATCTAGGCGAGAAATAAATATGAAGCAATAGATCAAGCATAATAACTAGGTTCTAAGCTAATTAATCTAGAAGCGATAAATAACCTAAAAACGTAAAGCAATATTTATCTAGACGCGTAAAGAAATAATTATCTAGGCGATGAAAACATCAAAAGCATAAATCAAATAACATTATCTAAGTGCTCGATTATCTAGGCAATGCAATAACAAGAAAGCTTGTAAAGATTAACTAATCAAAATGAAGAACTTACAATCGATTCAATGAAAACAACGATCTAGCGGAATCCACAAGTATCTAAAATGTTTCTATCTACCTAAACTAAGGGAAAAAGCATAAAATCGCAGGTGGAGGCTGGGAGAAAAATCGGATGTCAATGAAACCCTCAAAATCGGATTTTATAGCAATTTTCGTAACTGTCGGATCTGCCCAGGGACGGCGGCCGCCGTGAGACGGCGGCGCCGTGGACGGCGGCCGCCGTGGGACGGCGCCGCCGTGAGGGCCTTTCGCAGATTTCCTCCAAATATTGCACGGCCCGCGCCGTGGGGCAGCGGCCGGCTTCATGACGGCGGCCGCCGTGAGACGGCGGCGCCGTGGATGGCGGCCACCGTGGAACGGCGGCGGCCGTGAGCTCTACCTCCGAAACTGCTCCAAACGATGCCAAAACGCGCGGCTGCTCCCGATTCCTGCACACAATCAGTAATACACCCAAATAACATCGAGCAAGTGAACGATAGATCAAAAAGACACGAAGCATGCTCGAATGCACAACAAAAAGACCCGTAAAATCATCACAAATAGGGCTAAACAATAGCGATTGAGGCATTAACTGCAAAGCCTAAAAGACGACGGTTCGGGTCCCCAGTCTGCGCAGACCGAGGTCCCAAGTCTACGCAGACGAACGCTTTGCCCAAAGAATCAGCCAAAATTTCCATGGTTAAACCACGAGTCCGAATATTCTGATGAGCATGGGGGTGCAGAGCATCAATCAAGACTACGGTCCCAGCTATCATTTGAAGAGTAATCCGATTCGAGAAATATCATTGCACAATAGCAACAGAGAATTTATATGTAACACACGACATTTACGAAAACAAAATGCGAAATAATGAATAGCTACAAAGAAGAAGAAGATACCAAAAAGGAAAGATTCATACAAGAGTCAAACAAATTACACCAATTCTTGCCAATTAAAAATCCCAGTACGAATATGCGAAGTTTTCAAGTCTGATGTGTGTATTTTAGCTACCTAGTTTAGTGTGCGTTTTGCCGTGGTTTCATGTGATATTACATGTTTTGCTATGTTTTGGCGCAGGAATTTGAAGAAGTAGAGATGGAGTTGATAATTGGAAGAAATTGGAGAAAGCCGAGCTGTTGATGGAGATTTGACGTGAAGATGGAAGAAGTAGAGATTGGGCTTTTAATTTACTTGTTATATTTTTATAAAGCTCAAAACTCTTAGTGTTATTTTATTTTGGATTTTAATTAAGTTTAGGGGCCGAAGCCCATGAATTCTTGATTTATGCGGCCTTGGAAGGGATTTATTTCCTTATTTTGGTGCTAGGGCCGCATATAGATATCATATATATAGTGTAGGTTAATTAGTTTTGTTGACTTACACTTTTGAGAACTCAGCCGCACTTTTTGATTTCTTAGTAGAATAGTTGACTTTTGCTTTTTGATTTTCCATGCAATTCAATTCATGCAAATTTTCGATTCTCACGTCTTTTAGCATTTAGAATTCCTTTGTTCCTTTTTTACTTTATTTTCGAGAATTGGTGGCTGGAATCAACCTTGGAGCAGACGAGTTTCGTGGATTGATCCAAGGGGTTATTTTAATTTCTTGCAATTTATTTCGTTAGCTTTTGTTCGGTTATTTATTATGTTTATTTTTATTTATTTGATTGTTTTTATTTTAAGCATGTGTAGCTAAATCTTTTAATTCGGCGAGAATAATGAAACTCTAATTTAATGATCTGTGAGACCTAATTGGTTTAAAAATTGATTCCTATTGATTCTGATTAATTCCTAGGTTCCAAGATAATTCTGATTTTATTTAAGTCTGATCAACTTAAGTTTGATTGGATTATAGTCAATTAGCACCTCCAATCCGTAATTGTTGGAATAGGGCTGATTAGTGGCAAAACTACCATGTTCGTAGTAGGAATTAATTGGTATATTAATTATTACTAGCGTATCTAGGATAATTGGTATAAATTGGGTTCCTTCACCTTAATGCTATTAGAATATTAAATCTAAGACTGGCATATCCAGCTAGGTTATATTTTAATAAGGGAAATAGACAAGACTAGCGTATCTAGCTGTCTATCGACACAGTAAGTAGGAATTGGGGTATGTCAGTGCGTATCACGGTATCCTATAACTAATTGGTTGATAGGGATTAATTAATTATTGCGTCGAGGATCAGAGTTGAATTAGAGTGGATTTATTTGAGCCGAATTACCCCTTTTCATATATATATTTCAAGCGTGTTTTAATTGATTAATTCTGCATTCTTACTTAATTGATATTTTCTCAAGTTAAGGCGTGGTGGCATCACCAAAATTTAATAGATTTAGGGAATTGAATGATTTTATCTGCTCTCTGTGGGATCGACCCTGCTTATCACGATACTAATATATTTTGATAATTCTGCAGGAATTATTTTGGTGGGATACGACGTCCACCAAATTGGCGCCGTTGCCGGGGAGCGGTGTTAATTATTTCTTTTCCCTTTGTCTATTTTTCTTTTTTTTTATTTTCTTGTTTATGAGCAGATCGTCCAAGCCAAACCTCTTCTTCGATAGTGAAATTGAGAAGACCGCGAAGAAGCTAAGGAAGGAGGCGAAGGCGAGGAAGCTATTGGATCTGCTGGATTCGCAGGCTGACCCTCCCATTCGACCAGAACAGTTCGTCGAGGAGAAACCCAGTTCTGTAGCTGCGGAAGAGGCTCTGTTTGCCCAAACAGACCACGACTCGGAGACAGAATCAGACTGTGAAGAAGAAACCGACTCAATTTTGGTTGCAAGTACTGAGAGTGACATGGCTGACGATCCGAGTCTGTGTGATCTCTCCAGCCACGAAGCTGATGACCCCCCAACTCCGATCCGGATGCCGGCGGCTGCTACTGCTATAGAAATTGAGCTTCGGTTGCTTAATGTTCTTCCTAAGTACTATGGGAAGAAAGGAGAAGATCCATACAATTTCCTGAGCGAATTCATCAAGATCTGTAAGGTACAAAAGCGCCCCACTGATGTAACGGAGGAACACTTCAGATTAGTTGCTTTTCCCTTCACCATGACAGCAGAGGCGAACTCTTGGTTCGCGAGTCTCCCGCCGTATTCTATCACTACATGGGCGGAGATGAAAAGGCTATTCCTGGAGCACTTTTTCCCTCCTACCAAGACGAACGCGCTAAAGAAGGAGATCAGTGGTGCAAAGCAGGAGTATGATGAATCGTTAAGCGCCTACTGGACCAGATTTAGGATATTGGTGGATAGTTGTCCAAACCACAAGTTTTCTGAGGGTGACTTGTTGCAGTATTTCTACCAAGGGATGACCGTTGACACTAAGAATTTGGTTAACTCAGCAAGTGGAGGGGGATTTTCCCAAAACTCGGTGAGTGAAGCCAAAAGATTAATTCAACACTTGGTGGAAGCTACGAGGGAATATGAGGAGCCGCGCATCCAACTGCTCAAAAAGGCTGCTCAAGCTAGTTCATCAGATTTTAAGGAGAAGTTAGAAGCAAGGATGGGGAAATTGGAGAGAATGTTGAGTACTGTGGTGGAGAAGGTTGCAACCGCTGGACAACCGACAGAAAAGCCATGTGGAGCATTCGGTAATTCAGGCCACACGAGTTTGCAATGCACAGGGGGTGAGGAAGAGTATCAAGCCCATGCAAATTCTTCCCACAATTTTTATAGCTGTGACGCGCCACTGCCCTATTTGCCCAAACGGGACCAGTACGCGAACAATCACAATGCTCCATGGAGAAACCATCCCAATTTCCGATGGAGAGATCCTGAGCCGAAGCAACCACCAACGATGCAGCAGCCACAGCAGCAAAACTACCGTCCTCCACATCAAAGGACGGGGTATCAAGCTCCACAAGCTCAGCAACATCCTCCCGAGAAGCAAGGCAAGTCACTTGAGGAGATGATGGCGGATTTGATTGGCAACCAGCAATTTCTGCAAAATAATGTGCAACAGCTTCAACAATCTCAAGCCGAGAAGAAGGTGCAAATCGAAGGACTATCCCGTCAGATGTCTCAGCTCGCCACATCCATGAATCAGCTTAAGGGAAATAATGGGACTTTGCCATCTCAAGTTCATGTGAATCCCAAGGAGAATGTCAACAAGATCACCCTGAGGAGCGGTACAGAGTTGGACGGGCTGACACCCCAGAACTCTCAAGATGGACCGCATGTAGATTCTGGAGTCGAATTTCGTGTGGAGGAATTCGAGCGTTCTGTTGACACGACGGATCCAGTCATTCAGCAGACAGAACAGTCCCGTTTGGCCAAACAGAACAAGGGGCCGACAGCTGAGCAGAAGGGGAAAGGAGCAGAACTTGAATCCAACGAAGAGGAGCAGACTAAGGTCTCTAAACCTTTGAGCTTACATGATCCCAAGGTTGCAACATCAGTCCCCTTTCCAGGAAGATTGGCGAGGAAGAAGCCGGAAGAGGAACTCATTGATTTTGTGAAGATTTTTGGCAAACTTGAAGTGAATCTTCCATTCTTGCAAGCGTTGAAAATCCCTCCCTTTGGGAAATTTGTGAAAGACTTTATAGCTGGAAAGTCCAAGGCAACTGGAAAGATTGTGATGGGCGAGAACGTCTCAGCTGCACTCAAGAAGGAGTTACCAGCCAAGTGCAAGGATCCTGGTATGTTTTCTCTTCCCATTTACATTGGTGATACTAGGATCGAGCATGCTATGTGTGACTTAGGAGCGTCTATCAATGTTATGCCTCTCACTATTTATAATAGATTGTCGGGTGTAGAATTGGTAGACACTAGAGTAGTCATTCAGTTAGCCGATAGGTCTTGTGTTTATCCCGAGGGTTTGCTTGAGAATGTGCTTGTAAGTGTGAATAATTTTGTTTATCCTGCTGATTTCTATGTGGTGAGGATGAGTGGAGTGCAATCTAAGGGTTCAACGGGAGTCCTTTTAGGTCGTCCGTTCCTAAGAACTGCGAAGTCAATCATAGATGTTAGTAATGGCACGATTTGTCTGGATTATCATGGGGAGAAATACACTTTTAGTATGGATGATGCCATGAAAATGAAGGAATATTAAACTGAAATAACGTTCCGTTTGCCCGATGATCGTTTCTTGGAATATTATTAATTTATCATACAACGATTAATCCCTAACATGCTCTTATGAATTTAACAGCTGCACGTTGGAGCTCAGAAATACCTGAAGAATTCAGAAGAATTCGCAGATTCGCATCTGAACAGACCAGTCAGCTTCAAGCCTTCGTTTGAAGCCTCAAACGTCCTCAAATCGTATTTCGCCCAGAAATACGACTTCTTCGTCTTCGAGAGAGCTTTCCGTGGCCGCCTGATTCGTCTGAATCGGAGTTCTGTGGAGGAAGTTATGGCCGTTTTACGGAGACTGCCAGAACTTGGTTTCCTGCGAAAAACTGACTCCAGCTCTGATCTTCTCGACTGTATCCCGCTCAGCTTTCACCGTTGGATGGACAACGATCTATGAAAGTCCCAAGAGAGAAATAATCCCCACACGTTTTTCTTCCCCTGCGCCCCACAGTTCTCAAAACCCTAATATTTTATCAGTGTGTTTTCCTGAGAGCTGACAGCTGTATTTAAATAAAATTAAATACGTGTGGGCACAAAATTAGTGTAGGATGCGTCTTTCTCTCCTTCTAGGGCTAGGAGACATTGGGCCAGTCTAGGGACCAGATACAAGGAATAAAGATGGGCCTCAAATAAATTAATTTATCTATGGTCAGCCCAGACCATAATTAATTTATAAATATCAGTTCATTCCACTAGAGAACCGATACTGACTTGCCCCTTTATTGTCGGTGATGAGTCGGGGGCTTGTATTTAGACTTATTAAATCTCCGTATTTAAAATATCCGACATCCATTAATTAATTAGAGCTCTGACAGCTTAAATTAATTAATCTCTTAATAATTCCTTAAGCAGTACCACTCAAACTTTATTATTACGCCTGAACTTAATCAACCTGCAGGGTTTAGCGTAATAAACCTTATTGAGCTCCTTAAGGGGATGTCATTATCCTATACCGGATACGGGTACTAATACAGATAATCAAATATCATATATTAACCGCTATCACCCAAGATACAGAGTACTCGAGTTAATATATAACTTTCACCCATAGTAAGTCAAAGTGATATACGAATTAATATATATATCTGAATACTTATTAGTATTAAGATTTATAAGTCACCGAGATCTTGATTCTTCACTTAAGTCAGATAGAAGAATACATCTCAACTGTGGTCCTATCAATACGTAATGACGTACCAGTATAGACAAGTAGCCAAGACAAACTACTTCCATCTATACTGCAGCCTAAACCAATAACTTGTCCTAGAGTTATTTCGGTTGTGATCATATTATATCTCTTAAGGTTATTCCAATTATATGGTCTTCTGTGATCTACAACACACCATATAATCTACTTATATAGAGATAAAGAACATACATATGCAATCATGAACACAATCAGATAGGAGATTAGATAGTGAACTTAGGAAACATTGTATACAAGCATAAAACGTTCTTGCTTTCAGTATACAAATCCAACAATCTCCCACTTATACTAAAGCAAACTTTTAATATACAATGCGTCTATTTACCAATCACCTACACTTCTCCCACTTATACTTAAAGTTTCTTAAGTGGGTGGCATCAAACTGGCATCAATCGCATTCCCATCTTTCAATGACCATTTGTGATAAGCCTTTTGTGAAAAGATCAGTAGGTTTCTCCAATATGTGAGAATTTATTCTTTGAGCACATAACCTCGATTTACGAATAATCGTATAACTTGGTACTTACTCTCCATGTGTTTGACCCCTTGTGGTTCTAGGATTCCTTAGAGTTTGCAACTGCACTTGAGGTATCACGAAGGTGATGCTCTCACGCAAACTAGGAATCACTCTTAGACCCTGGAGGTAGTGGTCAAACCAAAAGGTTTTACCTCCCAAGGAAAACACATAGCTCGAGGTAATTATTCTTTGTTCCGGTCAGCCTGGAAATCCGAAATCATATAATCCTAAAAGGAACTAAACTGTCTAACTGGTAAACTATCCTTATTCTCTAGTCAGGGACTTGAAAATATAATTTACCACAGTTCAGTATCCTTAACTAGGACTATATATCTTACAACCATGCTAACTGCATAGCAAATATAAGATCTCGTACATAGTAATCCATACATGAAGCCATCTACTGCGGAAACGTAGAATACTGCCTTCATTTCCTCAACCTTAAAAGGCATCTTAAGACATAGTCTTTATAGATAAAGGAACGCCATATCTAAAAGGTAGCAATCCTTTCTTGGCGGTATTCATACTACAACGAGTATTCTCAGTATCAATGTAAGACACTCGAGATAAGCCCAACATCCTTTTCTAGTGATCCCTTATAACCTTGATCACAAAGATGTATACTATACCTCCTTAGTCTTTCATCTGAAACTGTTCGGATAACCATTACTTTATGTCTTGACAATAGCTCCATATTGTCGCCAATTAGGAGGATATTATCTACATAAAATGCAAGATAAACCACATCACCGATGACACGAGAGCGATTGACACGAGATGTTTCTCTCCCTCCCTCACGTAACCTCGATGGTTTAAGTGAGCTGTTATGGGTAAAATGATCCGAATGTTCTGAGCATGGCACTGGCGAAAATATCATCATAACCTATACCTTCACACTGGGCATAACCTTTCGCCACCAGTCTAGCTTTAAAAGCTACGACCTTGCTCATTCGGACTTATTATTCTCTTGTATACTCACTTGCAACCTATGGCTTTACGGCATTCTGGTAGCAAGATTTTCTTAGTATACAACCATATTCTTAATGGATTCCTCCATTGAGGCGTGCCAGAAATCTACATTCTAGTCTTCCACTAATTCCAAGTAGATATCTGGGTCGATTCTCTTATATTCACTACCAGGGACTGAATCCAAAGATTCTCCCAAGAACATAAATCGATCAGGTTGTCCCACAACCCTCCCACTACAATGGATCTGTGGTGGCACATGTGTGTCAACAGTGCGTGCAGTGTCCTGTGGTACAAAACTCTTGCACACTTGGCTTGGGTGATGGAATCGCCTGTCTAATGTCTTCAATTTCTTGAAGTACACTATCTGACTTGGATTAGTGATTACTCCCATAGTCCACTTCTAAGAATCGTGTGTCATTGCTAATAACCACCTTCTGATTCTTTAGGGCTAATTGCAAAGATACATAACTCATCATTGAACATATTTTTCCAAGAGTGACCTATTTCTTCTCTCCACCACACCATCTTATATAGGGATTACACGGTGTAGTAAACTGGGTTGGAATCCCAAACACTGACAATGAATCAGAAAAGATCATTCCTAACACATTATTGGCCCTTTATCCCCTTTGCCATGAATGACCCGGTCTCCATCTTTTCCTCTATACAGGATTCGCAGGTTCCAAAAGGTACAACTTGGATTGAATCCAATGTACTATTTAGACACGAGCCTTTGGATCCTGTTAAGATAGATGTGACCTAATCTAGGGTGTCAATATATGTGTAAGATCCTCATGAGAGATTAGCCTTAAATTTTTCTCTTTCTTTTGTTCGATGATGTAAATGCAATATAAACGTATTTTGAAGACAAGTTATAGTGTGAAGAGAGATGTTCAAAAAATACCAGAATAGACAACTTTTGTCATTTCTTATGATAGAAACACCACTATCAAAAATGACATAAGATCCATCTATTCAAAATTTTGGAACATGATAAGGAACTCTCAAAAACTAAACTATGTCTTTAGGACTTAAAGACAAGTCTTCAATTGCAACAACTGCGACTCTAGTCACGTTGCCTATGAAAACAATCATCTCATCACTTCTCAGCTTCCTTGACAACCTTAAAGCCATGCAAGGTGCAACAATCATTATCAGTTTCTCTCGTTATCCACTACTCACAACTGAGTAGAAAACGAGCTGACATGTCTCAGTTACTATAGCAAGTGAAGTACCTTAACCCTTTGCCTTGAGTATTGAAAGAAGAAATTTCCAATACTCGATCTTATCACACCACTACTCCCACTATTTCCCTTGTCTTTCTTGCCCCTTGGACCCTTCTTCTTCCCGTCAAACGACGAAGAAGATGGCTTTCCTTTGGCAATAACAAGTGCTTGCACATCTCTTTCCCACAACTTCCTTAGCCGTAACTAGAGCATTCAACAACTCAAAAGAAGTATTATCTTTCTTGCTCATAACAGCGTTGAGGCGGAAGTTCTTAATTAAAAGACTTGGGAAGAGAGTTCAGGATAATATCGACTTTTGCTTCACCGTCGATACTCCCACTGAGCAAGTCAAGTCCGTCAAGAATTGCATGACATGCTCGTGCACTGAGCTGTGCTCACTCATAAAAATAACAAGATTACTCTCATCAAATTTAAATGAGCAGCTCAGTCCGACTCTCCAAACACTTTCTTGAGATTCAGCATGATGCTAATAGCATCGTCCATGCCCTGATGTTGAAGCTACAAGGTTTGTGTCATCATACTCATAATATAGCATATAGCCACATTATTCGTCTTATGCCACCTTTTATGTAATTCCTTTTTCTCATCAGTTGACTCATTGTTCGGACCATAAGAACGTGGAGTAGTAAGCAACACAAAGAAAACTTGTGTTAAGTTTGTGATAAAGATAAAAAACCAAAACTGCGTTTCCATTTTTATATGTGGACCGGTTAAAAGACTTTGTGCAAGAAAGAATAAACAATAAGAGACATAGACATATCTGAAAGTAACGAACATAAAGCACATAATTCGTAACAATAATATTGTAACCTTTTGATAAAACAATATTAGTGAAACCTCCAACGGCTCAAAGAATTCTATGTGCAAGCCACGATGGGTGGACGTTTACACATAAACTCCTCAACCAGACTATTAACCTAGTCGTTTAATTTCCATCCATGTCAACTTAACCTTTTGACAAAGGAAATTAATAGTTGGCTCCTTTAACTAGACCATATCATTATCAAGAAGGGACTCCGATGGGGAGTTGTACATTGTACTTGAAATGATATCTAAGCAATGACCACATTTTAACCTTGAAAATTAAATTCTCGAAATTAACATACTCACGCGGACCATGTCGCTTTCAATTTAACTTTCTTGGTTATCTTATTTAATTCCATTCTCCAAAGTACTTGTGAAAACTATACAAGTAAGCCACGATGGGTGGACGTTTACTGCATAACTCCCACTACTTTAATGGTTTAAATATTTTTATAGAAACCTCTTCTGACAAACTTATGAAAAACAAATGTGAAGTAAGCCACGATGGGTGGACGTTTACTCACATTGCTAATCACTTTGTTTAGAGACCGCATGTGGAGGTCTACATAATTTTAAGAATAAAATTATTTAGTAATAACCACAAACTAACTTTGAAATTAAATTCTCGAATTTGACATACTCACTAGGACCATGCCGCATTCAATTTAATTTCTTAGTTATCTTATTTAAGATCCATCCTCTAAAGTACTTATGAAAAACATACGAGTAAGCCACGATGGGTGGACGTTTACCGCATAACTCCCACTACTTAAATGGATTTAAATACTTTTAATAGAAGTCTCAACTTAACAAACTTGTGAAATCAAATATGAAGTAAGCCACGATGGGTGGACGTTTACTCATATTCTCAATCACTTTGTCTTGAGACCGCTTGTGGAAATCTAAATAATTTTTAATCATCTATAAAATTATTAATACAGCTTAGTCTTTTTCTTTCAAAAGGTTTGTACATGCTCAAGCACATAATCCTAATCATGCTTTTCTAGAACACAACATGTAAAACATGCTTACAGAATTCTAAAAAACATGCTTAAGAAAACGGCAAGCCTACTAGCATGCTCGTTTAAGCGCAATTAAAAAACAAAGACGGGCAAAAGCAGGTAAAGAGCAAAAGGGATTAACAACCACGACATGCAAAGAACATAATTAAAATTCTTCGTGACCCATTCGTGGAATCCCATTTCTAATCTATTACAATAAAACAATAGAAAAGAAATTAAAAATGGGCAAAAACAGCCCAAAACAGCCACTAAAAGGCTGGAAAGCCTCTCCAGTCCAGCAATTGGGCCCAAAAGCCGCGGCCCAGCCGCCCAGGCCCGTTCAGCAACCCAAACTCGCAAGGAGAAGCCCAGGCCCGCATGGAGCAGCCCAGACCCGCGAACTGTACCCGAATCCACGCCTCGGATCCGGGTCTTCACCCCTCTGACCCGCGCGACCTGCTAGGGTTTGGGGAATCAAGCGCCGCCTCCCTTGCACAGCCGCCGCACAGCGCCGCCCGGCGCTGCAGCAGCCTCGGCGTGCAGCAGCCGCCTTGCTCGGCCCCCCGGCGCACAGCAACGTCAGCAGCACCTCCAGCATGAACGCAGCAGCAGCAGGCTCCGGCGTGGACTGGACAGCAGCAGCGACAGCGGCAGTGCGTCGCCTGCCGGGCATGCCGCGCGCACAGTGCGCAGGCACTGCCCCAGGCGCGCACTGCCCCCATCGCCCGCCTCCTCCTCGCCCTGACCCGCGCCAACAGCAGCAGACTCCGGCCCCCTCGGCGCGCAAGCAGCAGCTCGGCAGCAGCAGCCGTGCGACGCCGTCCGGGCACGCAGCGCGCGAAGCGCACACGCGCAGCCCTAGGCGCGCACCGCCCCCGCTCGCCCCAGCCCAGCCACGCCTCGCCTGGACCTTGCCTAACTGAAACGCACGAGCAGCAGCAAGGGCGCACGACGCCAGCCCGGGCGCACGACGCACAGCGCGCAAGCGCTCGTGCGCGCGCGGCCCTCGGCGCCGGCGGCCTTGCTCGCTCCGTGCACGTTGGCCTCCGTTCCACCAAAACACCGTTCCTCGTTGTTGATTCGTCGTCATCCTCGTTTCGTTCCTCGGTTTTACAGATTTACAACGGAAAAACAAATACAATTGAAATCCTAATCTAACCACGGATTTTCTCGTGGTGAAAAACGATTACAACGTCAAACGACGTATCCCACGAATCAACAAGCCACGAAGAACAACAGCAGTAAAAACAACGCACATTATTAATCGTACATAAATTAATAATAGAGCCAAGAAATTAATCCTGGGCTCTGATACCAATTGAAGGAATATTAAACTGAATTAACGTTCCGTTTGCCCGATGATCGTTTCTTGGAATATTATTAATTTATCATACAACGATTAATCCCTAACATGCTCTTATGAATTTAACAGCTGCACGTTGGAGCTCAGAAATACCTGAAGAATTCAGAAGAATTCGCAGATTCGCATCTGAACAGACCAGTCAGCTTCAAGCCTTCGTTTGAAGCCTCAAACGTCCTCAAATCGTATTTAGCCCAGAAATACGACTTGTTCGTCTTCGAGAGAGCTTTCCGTGGCCGCCTGATTCGTCTGAATCGGAGTTCTGTGGAGGAAGTTATGGCCGTTTTACGGAGACTGCTAGAACTTGGTTTCCTGCGAAAAACTGACTCCAGCTCTGATCTTCTCGACTGTATCCCGCTCAGCTTTCACCGTTGGATGGACAACGATCTATGAAAGTCCCAAGAGAGAAATAAGCCCCACACGTTTTTCTTCCCCTGCGCCCCACAGTTCTCAAAACCCTAATATTTTATCAGTGTGTTTTCCTGAGAGCTGACAGCTGTATTTAAATAAAATTAAATACGTGTGGGCACAGAATTAGTGTAGGATGCGTCTTTCTCTCCTTCTAGGGCTAGGAGACATTGGGCCAGTCTAGGGACCAGATACAAGGAATAAAGATGGGCCTCAAATAAATTAATTTATCTATGGTCAGCCCAGACCATAATTAATTTATAAATATCAGTTCATTCCACTAGAGAACCGATACTGACTTACCCCTTTATTGTCGGTGATGAGTCGGGGGCTTGTATTTAGACTTATTAAATCTCCGTATTTAAAATATCCGACATCCATTAATTAATTAGAGCTCTGACAGCTTAAATTAATTAATCTCTTAATAATTCCTTAAGCAGTACCACTCAAACTTTATTATTACGCCTGAACTTAATCAACCTGCAGGGTTTAGCGTAATAAACCTTATTGAGCTCCTTAAGGGGATGTCATTATCCTATACCGGATACGGGTACTAATACAGATAATCAAATATCATATATTAACCGCTATCACCCAAGATACAGAGTACTCGAGTTAATATATAACTTTCACCCATAGTAAGTCAAAGTGATATACGAATTAATATATATATCTGAATACTTATTAGTATTAAGATTTATAAGTCACCGAGATCTTGATTCTTCACTTAAGTCAGATAGAAGAATACATCTCAACTGTGGTCCTATCAATACGTAATGACGTACCAGTATAGACAAGTAGCCAAGACAAACTACTTCCATCTATACTGCAGCCTAAACCAATAACTTGTCCTAGAGTTATTTCGGCTGTGATCATATTATATCTCTTAAGGTTATTCCAATTATATGGTCTTCTGTGATCTACAACACACCATATAATCTACTTATATAGAGATAAAGAACATACATATGCAATCATGAACATAATCAGATAGGAGATTAGATAGTGAACTTAGGAAACATTGTATACAAGCATAAAACGTTCTTGCTTTCAGTATACAAATCCAACAGAAAACTCCTAATGATGCTGAAAATGCTTATTCTATTGATATGATTGACCCTCTCGTCCAAGAATTTCTTGAGACCGAATTCATGCAGGATAAGTTGGAGCTCACTATGATCAAGAGTTGGACAGATTTTGATGCTCAAGGGATGAACGATGCAGAGGTCAAGGAGGCCATCATGTCTCTTTATGCACAACCGGAGGTGGTCAGTTCGGGAAGCCAGTTCTGTTTGCCCAAACAGACACCGTACGACAGACCGCTGAGATCCGATGAAAAGCCGCCTGAACTGGAGCTCAAGCCTCTTCCTTTGAATCTGAAGATGTCTACTTGGGGGACGCTGATACTCTTCCAGTCATCATTAGTAGCGACCTGACCGCGAGCCAAGAGCAGCAGTTGATCACCGTGCTTAAGAGGCACAAGAAGGCTATTGGGTGGACATTGGCGGACATCACTGGTATCAGTCCTGACGTGTGTCAACATTACATCTTGATGGAGCCGGATGCTAAGCCTGTTAGAGACCCGCAGAGGAAGTTGAATCCGAACATGAGGGAGATCGTGCTTAAGGAGATTCTAAAGCTTCTCGCTTTGGGAATCATTTATCCTATCTCTGACAGCAAGTGGGTGAGCCCGATTCACATGGTGCCAAAGAAGTCGGGGTTGCAAGTGGTGGAGAATGAGAAGAATGAGTTGGTGCCGATGCGTCTTGTTACTGGATGGAGGATGTGCATCGATTACCGGAAGTTAAATGCAGCCACTCGTAAGGACCATTTTCCTCTACCGTTCATTGATCAGATGTTGGAGCGCCTAGCTGGACAATCATTCTTTTGCTTCTTGGATGGATATAGTGGCTATTTTCAAATTCATGTCAACCAAGAAAATCAAGAGAAGACTACCTTCACCTGCCCGTTTGGAACATATGCTTGCAAGAGGATGCCGTTTGGATTGTGCAATGCACCTGGCACTTTCCAAAGATGTATGATGAGTATTTTTTCTGATTTGATCGAGAAGAGCATCGAGATCTTTATGGACGATTTTACAGTTTATGGAGCATCGTTTGAGGGCTGCCTTGACAACTTCGAGAAGGTGTTGACACGTTGTGTGGAGAAGAATCTGATCTTGAATTTCGAAAAGTGTCATTTTATGGTCAAGGAGGGCATCGTTTTGGGCCATGTTGTTTCAGAAAGGGGGATTCAAGTGGACAAGGCAAAGGTGGATTTGATAGCGAAGCTGCCGTACCCTAAAAATGTGAAGGAGATTCGAGGTTTTCTTGGTCACGCTGGATTCTACAGGCGATTCATCAAGGATTTCGCAAAGATCGCGCAACCATTGACACATCTGCTGCAGAATGATGTTCCGTTTGCCCTAACAGACGACTGCAAGCTAGCATTTGACTTGTTGAAAACCAAGTTGACCACGGCTCCGATTATGCAACCACCTGACTGGAACCTTCCTTTTGAGCTCATGTGCGACGCTAGTGACCACGCTGTGGGCGCGGTGCTTGGACAAAAGATGGGGAAGGAGAGCCATGTAATTTATTACGCTTCAAAGACGTTGAATCCTGCCCAATGCAACTATGCAACAACAGAAAAGGAGATGTTGGCGATTATTTTTGCATTTGAAAAGTTCCGTTCATATCTTTTGGGGGCGAAAATAATTGTCTACACGGAACCATGCCGCATTGAAGTTTCTACTATCAAAGAAGGAGTCTAAACCACGTTTGATTAGATGGATTCTTTTGTTGCAGGAGTTTGATTGGGAGATTCGGGATAAGAAGGGAGCAGAAAATCATGTTGCTGATCATTTGAGTCGGTTGGTCCAGAACGATGAGGATGTTACGCCGATCAACGAAGCCTTCCCAGAAGAGCATCTTTATGCTATCCAGTCCTGTTTGGCCGTCTGTTTGCCCAAACAGAACCGTTTCTCCGACTCAGCAGCATATTCCGTCGTGGAAAAAGGTGGGTCTGAGCCATGGTTCACCGACATCGTCAATTATTTGACTTCTGGAATATTCCCACCATTGTTCAAAAAAGCACAGCGGATGAAACTTCAAAGTGAGTGCAAATATTATCTTTGGGATGAACCTTATTTGTGGAAGGTTGGAGCTGATCAGATTATCCGACGTTGCGTTCCTGAAGCAGAGCAACAAGCAATTCTTGTACACTGCCATTCTCTAGCTTGTGGTGGTCATTTTGGTCCGAAACGTACAGCAAGAAAGGTACTTGATTCTGGTTTCTTTTGGACCACATTGCATAGAGATGCTTATCTATTTTGCAAAAGCTGTGATCGTTGTCAACTGACCGGAAATATCTCCAAGCGAGATGAGATGCCCCAAGTACCTATGATTTTTTGTGAGATATTTGATGTGTGGGGGATGGATTTTATGGGACCGTTCCCAAGCTCATACGGCAATCTCTACATCTTGCTCGCCGTTGACTACGTGTCGAAATGGGTAGAGGCAAAGGCCACGAAGACGAATGATGCCAAGGTGGTTGCTGCGTTTTTGAAATCCAACATCTTTACTAGGTATGGAGTACCTCGAGCCGTGATTAGTGATCAGGGGACTCACTTTTGCAACCGCACCATCGAAGCCTTGATGAAGAAGTATGGTGTTCACCATCGATTGGCCACTCCTTATCATCCTCAAACAAATGGGCAAGCCGAACTTTCAAACCGAGAGGTTAAGCAGATTTTGGAGAAAACGGTGAATCCGTCTCGAAAGGATTGGAGCTTGAGGCTAGATGACGCACTATGGGCGTACCGAACTGCCTATAAAACCCCAATTGGTATGTCACCATATCGTTTAATCTTTGGAAAGATGTGCCACTTGCCGGTTGAGTTAGAGCACCGCGCCTATTGGGCCGTGAACGAGGTGAATAAGAATTTGCCTAAGTGCGAGGAAGAATGAAAATTCCAACTTCAAGAATTGGAGGAACTTCGTCTTGAAGCATATGATGCAGCCATGTGGTACAAAGAGCGCACCAAGATGTGGCATGACAAGAATCTGCGTCGGAAGACATTGAAGGTCGGGCAAAAGGTACTCTTGTTCCAATCAAAGCTGCGTTTAATGCCCGACAAGTTGAAGACCAAATGGGTTGGTCCGTTCGTGATCCAGTCTGTTTGCCCAAACGGGGCATTTGAGATTCGCAGTTTAGACACGGCTAAGACATTCACCGTGAATGGACAACGTTTGAAGCCGTACTATGATGCCTCTTCTTTAGTTCCAGCGGAGTCAGTTTCGCTGATGGTTCCGGGCACTTTTTGAGCACTTGAGTAGTCGAGCCGACGACGTAAAAAAATGGCGCTTATCGGGAGGCAACCCGACTTTCTTTCCCTTTTAATTTTTCTGTTTTGTTATTTTTTTTTCCTTTAATTCTCGTTTTAAGTTTAGTTTTTTCTTTTCAGTTTTTAGTTTTCATTATTTAGTTTTAAGGTTTCGTTTAGTTTTCAATTTTCTTAAAATAATAATAAAAAAAATAAATAAATAAAAAATAAAAAAAATGAGAGAGGCTCGAATTTTTGAGGTTAATTGGTGAAAAATTGACCAAGTGTTGGAAGTTTTTTCTCTAATGTTCAGCAAGGGTCAATTCGAAATTAGGGAAATACTTCATGGGGTTTGTTTTGCAGATATGGAAAATTTGGGGGCTAAACTGCAATTTCAAGAACTAGGGTTCCTTTGACTTGGGTCAAAGCTTCCTCTCCAAGCCAAATTTGGTTCCCCCCTTTTTCGAATTCCCTCCCCAGCGACTCATCATCTTCCAACCGCACCACCACCTCTGCGCCGCTGCACTCCCACCACCGGCCACCACACACACCGCACCACCACCTCGCAGTCTCCCATTTTCCCGCTGCCAAAAGCACCACCGACCACCACACTCGCAGCACCACCAGACCACCACCACCTCCCCAACCGAAGATGGCCCCCAAACGGAAAAGAGGACCGGCGAATACAGCACCACCGCGCCGTCCTACCGCCGCGGAGCGCGCCATCGCCAATGCGGCTGTTCTGCCGCCGGAGCCAACACCGCCGCACATCGCCACAGCCGCTGTTTCTCCAACCCAAGCCGCGGCCGCTGGTTCTCCACCCCAAGGCGCGGCCGCTGAAGCTTCGCCGACCACCACCGCCGAGTCGCAGCCACCACAGAACCCGACAGCAGCCCTAGCTCCGCCACCACCGCCGCGTTGCAGCACCAGGGTGCGCTCGGCAGCCACCGCCGCTGGTCCAAGCACCGCCGCCGACTCCGATGACTCCGGTTCCCCCGATGATGATTACGAGATGGAGGAGGGCTCCGATTCCGCCTCTGAATCGTTCGCCGATTCAGATGCTTCCTCCGCCCAAATAGGAGATGATGCCGCTGCCTACAAGTTCCCGGTCGAGTTCTCAAACCCCGCTGAAATAGAGGAATTACTGAACTTCCCCGATGAGGCACTCTGCAAGGCAATCAACATACGTCGACGGAAGAATTTCCTCACAGGTAAGATTTTCGACTTGGCTGCTATTGAACGTCTTGGTGTGAAGGATAATTTTGTTGGGTACTTTGAAAAAATTGGTTGGTCGTGGCTTTTAAGTGAGTCTTCATATCCAGTGTATCAAGAACTTGCTCTCGAATTCTTCTCTACATTTAAATTTAATGATACAACTGATATTGACAAAAAATGCATTTTCTTTCGTCTGTTCAATATGCACCACGATCTGTCGTTGGTTGAATGGTCAGTGAAGTTAGGAATTTGTACGATGGAGGAGGTAGTAGAACATGAATTCAGGGTTGCTTATTGTGGATTAGGGACTGTAGAGTCGGATGTAGGTAATGCAGGGAGGTCTTGGTCCATACTTGCTCGGCCGGGAGCATCGCCATTTGATGCGTCCCGGTCATCTGTGTATGATATAGTGGATCCAGTTTTGAGAATGTGTCATCTATTTCTATGTTACAATCTGACTGGTAGATCGACTACTTTCTCCAAAGTTAGTGGGGTTGATTTGTTTTTTTTACGATGCATGCATGAGGGATTGAAAGTCAACTTGGGATATTGGATCGCATCAAGCATGCATCACATCAGCACACACCCCGCACGTCACCTCACTTTATGCCACTTTCTTGGTCTTTTCATTGCCCGTAACTTTGATTTCACTGCTCACCCTTCTATGACCTTGTGCAAGGCACCCACCCGCTTTGATATTGACGTTCTGGCCGCCGCCCGAGTGTTCTACTTTAACTCGGATGGCGAGCCTCGCTTTTATGAGCCGGGGGAGAACCCCCCGAGCATGGGTGTTCCTGCAGGTCCAGTTTCACTAGAAGCTTTGAGTTTGGATCTTCAGAGTTTGCGGGATGAGTTTGGGCAGTTCCGAGCAGAGGTGACGCAGCAGTTTGCGAGGATGGAAGGGCACGTAGCAGCATTGCAGGAGAGCATAGCCAACCTGAGCACCACTATCAGACAGGAGCTGCGGCGACAGCGCACGCGGTGATTCCTTTCCTTTTTCCTTTTCGTTTTGTTTGTTCTTGTGTTAGTTTTTCTGTTTTGAGTGTTGTTTTGTGTTTTTCGTTGCCCTTTCCTTATGCTTTATTTTGTTTTGCTTGAGGGCAAGCAAAATTTAAGTGTGAGGGGGGGCGTTGTTGAGTCTTTGCTTGTTAAGTCAGTTTATGTTGAGTCTTGTGAGTTTTCTAGCCAAAGTAATTGATAAGTGCAGTTGTGGAGCATGCTGTTAGATTGAAAATGTGTGATAATTTGATCTTTCCCGACTTAAGAATTAAGAGCTTGTGATTGACAATGTGTGTTTTGATTACATGATGTCTGGAATGACAAAATAAGGTTGATGAGTGAATCTAAACTACACATAAGTGAGGTATTAAGCTTAATAGAGTAGAGCACTTTCTACTAATTTTTGTTTTGAGAGATTTGATGATTCATGAAGTCGCGATATCAAGTGTGTCATATGTGGTAAATGATAAGAGGCACTAGGGTAGTCATTTGGCCTGCTTTTGAATTCCTACCCGTACACTAACCCCTAGTGAGCCATGTTTGAGCCTTGCCATGATTGTTCATATTAGTCACTATATATATATAGCCAAGGCCTGTTTTTTGTGAACCTTCTCTTTGGTCCCATTGTGCATGTTAGAATTGAATGTCATCTTAAGTGAATTTTTGAGGAATGTGCATAAGGATACTTGTTTGCCCAAACAGAACTTGAGCCGAAATTGCATTTTGATCTAGGACGGATGATCTGTTTGGCCGAACAGAGGAAGAATTTGACACTTGGGCAGATTGTTTTTGATGTACTCTTTGCATGATTGTGTTATTTTAATAAGTGGTGCAGAAAAAAAAAAAAAAAAAAAAAAGGAAACAGAAAAAAGAAAAAAAAAATAAAAAGAGAGAGAAAAATAAAGGTTGCACCAAGGTTGAATTAGTATACATGCATTGAGTTGTTTGATGATTGTTGCCCATGGTTGAGTTGGTGGTTCTTCATATGTTTAGATTTCTTGGGGTGTGATTTGATTCGAGCATGCACGATATTTGAGCTTAGGACCCATAGGATCGTGCCTACATCATTGATAGTCCTTAGCCCCATTACAACCAAAGAAGAAAGACCTGTTTGAGCCATAATGTGACTGCGAAATATCATGACTGATTGGAGTTTCTTCTTGTGTGAGAATTACCTTATCTTATGGAGAGATTGAATGAGCGTGAGAGTTGCACTCATTGTTGCCTAATTTGGACTAGATTGATAATGGAAACACACTTTGGAGATTCATGTTTTTAGTTCGAGAGTTGGGAAGTGATGGTGAATTGCATGATTTGATTTGATAGACTGTTTCGCTTCTGATGCTTTGATGTTGCTTGGCTAGTTGTTTGGTTTGTCGTGTTTTGTCTCGTTTCTTTTTACTTTCCCTTTCTTTACGTGTGTCGTTGTGTCTGTTTTTCAGTTCTTTCATTTCTAGAGTCTTCGTGTCAAGGAAAGGAGTTGTTTCTAGGGGCTGAATTTCACCATTAATTCTTCTCTTATTTCATACTTGATGACAAGTATGATCTAAGTGTGAGGGGATTTGATGTGTGTATTTTAGCTACCTAGTTTAGTGTGCGTTTTGCCGTGGTTTCATGTGATATTACATGTTTTGCTATGTTTTGGCGCAGGAATTTGAAGAAGCAGAGATGGAGTTGATAATTGGAAGAAATTGGAGAAAGCCGAGCTGTTGATGGAGATTTGACGTGAAGATGGAAGAAGTAGAGATTGGGCTTTTAATTTACTTGTTATATTTTTATAAAGCTCAAAACTCTTAGTGTTATTTTATTTTGGATTTTAATTAAGTTTAGGGGCCGAAGCCCATGAATTCTTGATTTATGCGGCCTTGGAAGGGATTTATTTCCTTATTTTGGTGCTAGGGCCGCATATAGATATCATATATATAGTTTAGGTTAATTAGTTTTGTTGACTTACACTTTTGAGAACTCAGCCGCACTTTTTGATTTCTTAGTAGAATAGTTGACTTTTGCTTTTTGATTTTCCATGCAATTCAATTCATGCAAATTTTCGATTCTCACGTCTTTTAGCATTTAGAATTCCTTTGTTCCTTTTTTACTTTATTTTCGAGAATTGGTGGCTGGAATCAACCTTGGAGCAGACGAGTTTCGTGGATTGATCCAAGGGGTTATTTTAATTTCTTGCAATTTATTTCTTTAGCTTTTGTTCGGTTATTTATTATGTTTATTTTTATTTATTTGATTGTTTTTATTTTAAGCATGAGTAGCTAAATCTTTTAATTTGGCGAGAATAATGAAACTCTAATTTAATGATCTGTGAGACCTAATTGGTTTAAAAATTGATTCCTATTGATTCTGATTAATTCCTAGGTTCCAAGATAATTCTGATTTTATTTAAGTCTGATCAACTTAAGTTTGATTGGATTATAGTCAATTAGCACCTCCAATCCGTAATTGTTGGAATAGGGCTGATTAGTGGCAAAACTACCATGTTCGTAGTAGGAATTAATTGGTATATTAATTATTACTAGCGTATCTAGGATAATTGGTATAAATTGGGTTCCTTCACCTTAATGCTATTAGAATATTAAATCTAAGACTGGCATATCCAGCTAGGTTATATTTTAATAAGGGAAATAGACAAGACTAGCGTATCTAGCTGTCTATCGACACAGTAAGTAGGAATTGGGGTATGTCAGTGCGTATCACGGTATCCTATAACTAATTGGTTGATAGGGATTAATTAATTATTGCGTCGAGGATCAGAGTTGAATTAGAGTGGATTTATTTGAGCCGAATTACCCCTTTTCATATATATATTTCAAGCGTGTTTTAATTGATTAATTCTGCATTCTTAGTTAATTGATATTTTCTCAAGTTAAGGCGTGGTGGCATCACCAAAATTTAATAGATTTAGGGAATTGAATGATTTTATCTGCTCTCTATGGGATCGACCCTGCTTATCACGATACTAATATATTTTGATAATTCTGCAGGAATTATTTTGGTGGGATACGACGTCCACCAAAGTCCAAAAGCAGAAATGTTCTAGCATCTAAGGGTTGGAAGGCGGAGTTGGGGGCTTCTCCATCTGCATCTCCTCATCCGTGTCACCACCGCTGTCCCTACCGGAAGGTTCGGGCTGCGGAGATTCATATGCGGAAGAGGTCGGCGCCGCCACGACCACGGGAGCTGGCTCATAGAACACTCCACCACCCGGGTAGTTACCCCGAACTGATCGGATACGAGAACGGATCTCGTCCAGATAAGGCGTCCTAATAAAGGGCCGAGCAGGCAGAGTGGGCGGAGGGTTAGCACCGCGGCCCATCACAAACAAGTTGATGGCCTTGTCTATGACAGGGAACCACCACTCGGGAGTTGGTGGCGAGTCAGCACGGATACCCAAAATTTTTCCAAGAGCATTAGAATCGATGGCGTTCAGCACCGCATCATTGTCGCACAAGGCTCTCTGCTCAAGAGAAGCTTGGGTCAAGTTAAGAGTAATCTGGGTAGACTCCTTGACAAGCCATTGCAACGCTGGGGCTGCAGCAGTCAGCAACTCGGGGGTTTGTGTGAATGCAATGATGGTCTCTTGCAACATGATACACAAGAACGCGTGACCCTCCGAAGAAAGAAAATAGCGCAGCCGGTGTTGTTTGATGCCATTCTGAAAGGCCAAGTTCTCTTTCGCCACGATCTCCTGCTTGAGGGCAGCCAACTTCTCCGTATAATCCTGAGCGGCGGCTGCGAGCTTTTTCTCCTTCTCTTGCTTCACACGCGCTGATTCTCCCTGAATCCGAGCCAGCTCGGTATCAACGGATAACTTCTCAACCTTCAACTTCTCGTTCTCCTATCGCAAACGGCGAGTTTCCTCTTCAGCAGTAGTACATCGGGCCAGCGCCGCTAGAAACTCCTTATCTTTGGCCTGGACCTTGCCCTCTGCACGGAGAAGACTTCGAGCAACGGCCAGACATTCATCTGAAAAAGGAACTTAGGGAACACTCATCTGAAAAACGAAAATAGAATAAACGAAAATAAGCCCACCGTCTCAATTGTCATCACAAGGCCATCTGCCATTTGCTGGCGGCTCAAGGACTCCTGAGCTTGGAGATCAGCTGGAGCAATCTGGGCGATCATTTGAGACCGACATTCTTCACCGGTCAGATCTCCAAGGGCACGAGGGGCGATGCCCATTCCAAAGGGCACTCCAACATCGCAGGGACGGCAAGGAGAAACAGGCATCTGAGTAGAGGAGGAGGCATCCTCTGAGTTCAGTACGACGGTTTCCGGCTGCGCCGAACGTGTTGTGGTTTTCTTCTTCTTCTGCTGAGATTGTTTCTTAGTCGAAGCACCTTTTCATCTCTTCAGAACCTGAAGATCGCTCTGTTCCATGTTTTCGGTATCCTCATCGCAAAGCTGGAGGGGATCAACCAGGGGGCGTCGAGAGCCGAAAGACCCCGCGGCAATGGCCTGCACAGCGCTGCCTACAGTCTGCGCAGCTGGAGATGGTTCAATAGCACCCCTCTGAGAAAATTTCAAATTAGCAATGACACCATGCGTCGGTGTTTTCCACGTATCCATACCTAACACAGAGTAAACAAAATGAAAAACACGTCAGAAAATACAACCCAAAGAACAAAGCAGACATTCTCAAGTTAAGAGAAGTAGACACAAAAGCAGAGCAGAATAAATATTAATGTCAAAACAACACAATAAGCACATTCAATACCCTCGCGAAGTACGGGATAACGGGAGAATAAGCCGGCGCCGGCCAAGACAGAGGGTTTAGTCACCAACACCTTCACATTCAAAACTTCCTTCTCCCGGGACTCGGCCAATTGCATCAGAAGACTATGTTCAAAATCAGTGACGCGCTTAGAGCTGGAAGCGGAGAGATGCTTATTACGATGCCACTGAAGTTGGGCGTCGGCGCCGAGGATGTCCGGCCAAGTGCCATTCCGGGTTTGGACAAAGAAGTATTTATCTTGAAAATCTTTATCTAAATTAGTCATTTTTTTCATAAAGGCCATATAACCCCCAGCCTTGGAGGTGAAGTTATAATGGGACCCGGTCCGTTTCAGGACATGGGTCTTATGAAATAAGGCAGCACTGTATGGATAATTATTGGCGGCGCAGACTATATGTAGCACATGGGCTCGACGAATAGAAGAGGGAGAAAGTTGGAAAAAGGGAATACCATACAAATTACATAGATCGATCAAAAAAGGGGAAGGAGGAATTCGCAGTCCCGCATCGACTTGATCGAGCCAGACCGGAATAACATCGGGATTAATGCCCCGGCGAGTATCAGGCATATCGGAATCGGGGTTGGCGGGATTCTGAATCCGAATTTTGTAGTCTGGATCACCAACATCGATACGAAGGACATCCCTTATCATCTACATGGACCGGGCAGACAGAGTGGACTGGGGGAGTTCAGACCCTAAAGCGGCCAGGGATAATGCAAAGTTGCGAACAAGGAAACAACACGAGGCGAGAAAGGGGAAGGAAAGGGGACGAAGAAACCGCTAAAAGGAAAAAGTAAAGTATCGCAAAACTAAAGGAGGGAGAGAAGAGGTACCTGGTTAAACCTAGCGACGGGGAAGGCGAGAAGAGGAAGGGGAACGACCGGCGGGGGGAATGAGAAACTGAAACAGGGAAAAAACACAGAGGAGTGAAGGAGGAAAGAGAAGAAGGAAAAAGAGAGAGATGACGGACATTTATAGAGGAGGTGGATTCGAAAAGACCGGGAAGGAGGGAAATCATTAGGGCTAAAAACCTAAGGGTCCAGATTGAATCACAAAAATGGCGGTTGAAAAGGGAGGGTGTAGAATGAATCTGGGGCTGCGAAAAGGTGCGTACGGGGAATAGCAAAGGTGTCAGTCATTAAATGACAAGACGTCATAGACAGAGAAAAAAACCCTGCGAAGACAAGAAAGCCCCAAACGCTCAGTACAATTACAAAAAGAAATTCAAAAACTTTTCACCCCAGAAATACCAAGGAAGCGGCGCCGACTAACGCCTGCGCAGTTTAGAAGAAACCTAAGGAACCAGTGTAGCCACGAAAATTCAAAGTTCTGATGAGGAATAAGGATTCCATCAGCCATCTTACGGATAGGCGGCGCCGACTCAGGGCCCTTAACATACTCGGCTCAGAAAGCATACCGGACAAATAAGCAGTGCAGATCTAAGGCATTACTGGCTGAGAAAGAAACTGGCCCAAACTCTAAGCACACCTGACTCGGAAGAGCAGAGTCGTGTCACACAACGATCAAAGCAAAGTAGCAGCACCGATATAAGTCGGCGCAGACTAGACTAGAGGAAGTCTGATTCCAAGCACAGCTACGAAAATTCAAAGCTCTCTTTTTCGTAGACTAGGGGGAGTAGCTGATGAGGAATGAGGATCCCATCAGCCATCCTACCCTAAGCAAGGACAGCGGCGCCGACTTAGTCCTGGAACATACCCGACTTAAGAAGCATGAATACACCACACGATCGTCGAAATAATACAGCGGCGACGACGAATGTCGGCGCAGACTAAGAAGAAAGCTGGTTTAAACTCCAGGCCCACTCGGATCGAAAAAAGCAAGGCCATATCATATAGAGATAGCGGCGCCGACGAATGTCGGCGTAGACTAGAGAAGACAGCGCAGCATTAAAGCGACGTCCGGAGAAGACCCAGGGAAAGAAACAAGCCCAAGAAGATTCAGCGCAGAAAAGGAATGGAAACCACCAGCAGTGAAAGCTTGAAAAGAGCACGTGTTCAACGAAAAGCTGCAAAGTAGTTAGAGTTTGTTAGAGGAGAGAGAAGCGTTCACGTACGCCGCATGTGGAGTACGTGAACGATGTGTAAAGACCCTTTTACCCTTCGCCCTAATGTAATCCTATAAATATACCTTGTAACTCATTATATACGCACGCAATTTTACCTTAAGAAATCTCATCTGCAAGTTTTCAAGCAAACTCTCTTTCACACTGCGATACAGGTTATTCCGATCTCCTTTTCCGGCTAGTTTAGATAGGTTTGAACGTTAGCCTTCACCAGTATAGTTATTTATCGCAATGACGTCTAGCTTACAACAGAATTTTTCTTCCTTAACCCATTCGGCGAATTGTTTTGATACCTTCAAAACTTTTTGTCGAACCCTTGAATTAATCAATGAATCATCTATCGGATATCGGATTGGATCAAGCCCTATAATGAATTACACAAACTAAATTTCAAGAAATGGAAGTATTATACCTCAACCAATTGATTGAATTACCTTGATGCAGTCTGTGGATGAATTGAACTCCTGGGATTTTTTCGATCGCAATAATGAATTTGAAACCCCTGCTCGTAAGAATTGTTCGGTATACTTCGCAATCCTAATCTTCTGTTCAGCCATAGGATTCAGCGGAAACCCAGAAAATCTCGCCATTGAATTCATCTAAGAAAGGAATGTCGTGGATTAAGGGATTTCATAAACTTACCAAAAACACAGAATTTGTCATGACTTGTTTACCCTTATACATTAATTCAGAATAAATTTCAGCTTACTGAAATTCACGAAAATTATTGCAAGGGAATAATCTGGACCATTGATTTAGAGTAATCCAATGGTTATAAGTTGGTCTTTATTCTTCACCTAAGATAGTGGTTGTTGTAGAAACTAACCCTATATATATAGGACCCGCTCCAATGAGATCCCTTAATTTTAGTTAGATCTAGGGAACGATCTGGTGCGTTTATTTTATCAATCATATGGCTGATATTGTATCTGGAGGATGATTTTTTTCCCAGGGTTCGAATCCTGGAGGGAGCAAAATATTTTAAATTTTGTTATTCATCAGTATATACTGCATTGTTCATCAGTATATACTACCTTGCTCATCAGTATATATGTCTTATTCATTACCAATTTTTTAAAGTTTATTTTTCATCAATATATACATCTTGTTCGTTAGATATACGTCTTGTTCATTAATACTATATGTCTTATTCATTATCCTCATGTAGGGCTGTAAATGAACAGAGCTATTCGCAAGCTATTCGAGATTCGGCTCGAAAAAAGGTCGTTCGGAGCTCGAGCCTGATTTCGAGCTCAAAAATTTTATCGAGCCGAGCTCGAGCCTGACAGTGCTCGGCTCGTTGAGTTCGCGAACATGTTCGAATTCGATTGTTCGCGAGCCTGTTCACGAACCTTCAGTCGAGCCTTCAATCGAGTTAGTACACGAGCCTTAAACGAGTCAAACTCGAACTCAAAATCGATTAACATATTAATTAAGAAGATTTTCTTAAATTTATAACAAATTCGAGCTTGAACATCATATATACGAACATCTAACGAGCCGAGCTCGAGCTCGATTTCGAATTCGACATTATCAAGCATCACCCGAGCCGAACTCGAACCGAGCTCGAGCTTAGTAAGTGGGTGACGAGCCGAGCTCGATCATCAAGATAAAAGTTCGAATCGAGCTCGAGCCGAGCTCGAACACCCGAATATAGGGGTGGGAATTTCGGGATCGGGTAATCGGGTACCCGATACCCGACCCGAAAAAATCGGGTATCGGGTACCCTATACCCAAAAAATTCAGGATCGGGGTCGGGGTCGGGTATTTAGGGTGTGAAAAAATCGGGTATCGGGTATACCCGAATTACCCGATTTTTTAATTAATATATTTTAAATTACTCCCAATCCCAGCCCACTGCCGTTCCCGTTCGGCCAGTTCCCATTTCAAAGTAACCCCCAGCCCACTTAATCCCCAATCCCAGCCCTAAGTAAACATGAAGCAGCTCCAGGAAAAGGTGAAGGCGCTAGAGGAGAAGGCGAAAAAGACGACGGTTGTGGAATCCGTGGTGTTGGTAAAGAAATACCAAGTGTGCGATCTGGATTCCTCAGCGGATCTCTGTGAATCGCTCCCCGAGATTGAAGCGAGGTTCTGTGAGAAAGATGTGCTGATCAGCATCCATTGTGAGAAGAGAAAAGGGGTTTTGGAGAAAATCGTTGCTGAGATTGAGAAGAAGCTCCATTTATCAGTTGTCAACAGCAACGTCATGACTTTCGGAGATTCTGCTCTCAACATAACAATAATTGCACAGGTACATCCTGCCGCCGCCGCCCCCACTCCAGCCGCCCCAGCCGCGACCTTGCCCAGTCCCCCAACAGTGGTAGCCGCCGCCTCCCGCCAGCCCACTTAATCCCCAATCCCTCCTCTGAACTCCGGCGACACCCTCAACTCTCTCTCTCTCCCTCTGTGTCTCTCACCTTCACACCGGAAACAGGACACACGCACCACACAAGAGGATTCGCGTGCCTCTCTTCCCAAGTACCAATCAGACCGGGTAATTTCGGGTACCCTAATACCCGAGTCGGGTATTAGGGTACCCGATTTCAAATTCGGGGTCGGGTTCGGGTAGTGGGTTTAGGGTATTTTCAGGTTCGGGTACCTGATTTTTTCGGGTAGGGTACCCGAACCTGACCCGATTCCCAGCCCTACCCGAATATTTAAACGAGCCGAGCTCGAGCCTGCTAGTATTCAGCTCGGCTCGGCTCATTTACAACCCTATCCTCATGTTACACGAAAAATAGGGGGTCTCACTGGAGCGCGCCACTATAAGAACACTTCTTAAAATATAAATTAGGAACCATTTTCAGCCCTTAAATTATCAAAATCAACAGTTGATTCATCACACATTGTTGGATGAATTCTTGGTCCTGAGTTTGAATCCCAAATGTAGCAAAAATTTATTTTTCGCAATTCATACCTTTATACAGTAAATTAATTCATACGTGTTATACATAAAATTCATACATTTTCGTTGGTTCGTAATTTTTAAAATAAGGGTGATTTATTAAATAACCTCCATATATATATATATATATATATATATATATATATATATTTGAATTTCAAATACGATTTAGATTTATTAAATTTTTAGTATGTTTTTGTATGAATTATTATTATTATTATTATTATTATTATTGTTTCTTAATTAAATTTGATATTATTATTGGAAAATCATTAATTGGAGAACCATTATCGATTCTCTTTAAAATTAAAAAATAAAAGTAGATTGAAGAGTTTAATTTTGTAGTAGCACGTCTATTTAAATTTACTGAAAATTGTACACATTTTATTTTTTAAAATGAACGACACACATCTCATGTTCAACCCTTTATTTTTTCACTTACCCACCGATAAAAATATTTGTCGGTAAAATAACACAAATAAAAATTTTGATGCATATAATAATACTTCTTCCGTCCCATTACAAATGTCTCACTTTCCATAATGTGGATTTGTTGAAACAGTTTTATGCCTTTTAATGCCTTCTTGTTTGTAGAAATCTTGAAGCTTTTCTGATATGAACACTTAACTTTACAGCCCTTTCCATTTTCAACTTCTCTGGACCACGTAACAAACTTATCAAAGGCATCTGATTTATTTTTACTAACATAAACCCATACTTTTCTTGAGTAATCATCAATTAAAGATATGCAATAGTTTTCACCCCAAATGGTTGAAGTTTTAGAAGGCCCCCATAAGTCACAATGGATATACTCAAGTGGCATGTGTGAAACTGTTTACTTTTAGGGAAGGTCAATTTCTTGTTTTGTTTTTTTTTTTCCCTAATATACATTTCTTACATTTCTTTAGACTACTATCTTGAGTTAGTTTTAGAATCCCTTGTCTCTTTAGCTCATTTAGCCCTTTTTCACTAACATGTCCTAATCTAACATGCCATTATTTTGCCTCATCATTTAACACTATTGCAGACTCTTCAGTAACAATTTTAGCTTCTAGATGATACAGGCTATGCTTTCTAATTCCTTCCAGGACTATTTTAGATCCTTTAGTCACATGCAAGCTACCTTTAGAAGATATAAATTCATACCCTTTAGATTCTAAGGAGCCAAGAGAATTTTTTTTTTTTCAGTGTAGGAATGTATATTACATCCTTTAACAGTCTTATTGATCCATCATGGAGTTTAAGCTTGACAGATCCAATGTCTTTCACTGAGCAAATTTGATCATGTTCAAGAATTACAGAACCTTGATCTTCCACCTGCAAATCAATAAACCAAGACTTGTTATTAAAATAAGATTTTATAAAAGAAAAACGAAAAACCTAAACCCTTGAGAGCACAGAGAAGCAGACCAAGGGCCGAGCCTCATTAAAACCTCAATTAGAGGAAAAAGAGTACTCGTCTACGGAAATAAAAAACAAACTACGAGGGAGCGGAGTGAGACGACCTCAGAGACTCCGGCCTAACCATTATCCCTAGATTGTCTCGGCTACCCATCACAGAAACAAAACAAATAAAAAGGAAAAGAAGAGAAATCGAGAACAAGAACCAGCGAAAATTCCAAAATAAAACCCAACCCAAGCATTTGCTATAAAACAAAATGAGAGTCAAACTACCAAGAAGCATCATGCCACACCCAACGAAATACCCATGCCCGAAAAAGAGCGAGATACGGTGTATCAACGACCGAAACTCACCGCACTCAAGAGCTCGACGCCAAACGGTAAGAGTTCCACCGGCGGAGCAACCAAAAGAGGCCGAACTTTCCGGCCCCAGCCTTGAGCTCACCCAAGAGCTGAAAAAGAGCCTGAGAGCAGCCCACTAAACGCAGCCAGCTTTAAAGAAATCAGCAGCAAACCAAATCCCCCAACTGTATGACGAAAGCCCCCAAAGAAAGAACTCATCAGAACTGAAAAGAAGCTTCTGCCACTCCATCGAAACAACCAGATCAAGCCAAGGGAGTATCAAACTACCAAGAAGCATCATGCCACAACCAACGAAATACCCATGCTCGAAAAAGAGCGAGATACGGTGTATCAACGACCAAAACTCACCGCACTCAAGAGCTCGACGCCAATCGGTAAAAGTTCCGCCGGCAGAGCAACCAGAAGAGGCCGAACTCTCCGGCCCCAGCCTTGAGCTCACCCAAGAGCTGAAAAAGAAACCTGAGAGTAGCCCACCAAACCCAGCCAGCTTTAAAGAAATCTGCAGCAGACCAAATCCCCCAACTGTATGACAAAATACCCCAAAGAAAGAACTCCGCAGAACTGAAAAGAAGCTCATGCCACTCCATCGAAACAACCAAATCAAGCCAAGAACTCGCCCCAGACCACAACCCCAACAACCAAGAGTAAGAATAGAAGGACATACTAAAGAAACAGAAGTATCTGCCTCCACTCCCCCGAAGAGACCAAACCCAGCCATCTCCAGCCAAAAAAGCGGTAACAACGCTCGTAAAAGAGCGAGAAGCAGCGTATCGATGACCAAAACTCGCCGCTCTAAAAAAACCCGCCAAAGTGACGTGCAGACCGTTGAAATCGAACTCAATAAAACCAACCCACCAAATGTATGCTAAAAAGCCATAAAAGTTAAACCACCCGTCGAAGGTGGCTATGAGTCGAAATGTCCTTGCGAGCAGCATCCTTAATAATATCAATCTCAAATGGCCACCACCCCTCTGGCATTGAATTGTGCGCAAGAATGTCCGCCACTTTATTTCCCTCTCTAAAGATATGCGTTGTATGAACCTGAAAACTCTTAAGAATATCTAAAATAATAGCCCACAAGGCGGCAAACCTCCAAGTAACTGTCGCGGATCTAGAATGCAGCAGCCTCACAATGTAGGTAGAGTCCGACTCTATCCACAAATGGTTCCATCCTCTAGCGTGAGCAATTTGCACGGCAGTAATAACCGCAAGAAGTTCCGCTTCGAAGGCATAACCGAGACCCCCTTTGATATGAAAACAACCCTTAACCGAATAATAAGTGTCTCTAAAAACACCTCCTGCCGCAATTTGCCCCGGCGCTCCAGAAGCGGACCCATCAGTATTCACCTTAATCCAGTTATTGGTCGGAGGCCACCAATAAACATTAACAAAAGTAGGCGGAGGAGCCACCCGAGGCCGAACACCAATGTTTCTAAGGACAAGCAGATCCGAGCAAGTGTTACTCATGTGGCCAAGACTTTTGAAATTGTTTTCCAACTCCGTAAAAGAAGATTTGATAAAAGCGAGAATACTTTTAGGATTAAACGGCTTATCTTCAAAAATACACTTATTTCTGTGAGTCCAAATGACCCACAGCAAAGTAAGAATTCCCGCCTTCCAAAAACACTCGACTTGAGAGCTAAAATTTTTATTCCAAGCGAAGTCTAAGAGGCTGTGAATGTCCGGCGCCTCCAAGTCCAAAGTTTGGTCAAACCAGCCCAAGAACTCTCGCCAAACTTGGTTAATCCGAGCACACTTCCAGAAAATGTGATCCATAGACTCTAAATCATTGAAGCAGAAAACGCAGTGATTAGGCATTATGAGACCATGCCTAATCAGCCTATCAAACGTAGGCATCCTGTTATGAAGAATGCGCCAACAAACCAAAGATCTCCGAGACGGAACATTACTCTCCCAAATCCACTTGCCCCAGCTTACGCGAGGGAAGCTATGGCAATGGTGGGAAAACGCTAAGGCGGAGGTGACATTCCCATGCAAAGACGGCTTCCAATAACGAACATCCTCATCCTCTCCCACCGGCAAAAGAAGAATGTCACAAACCACATCCGGAAAGTTATCCAAAAAGGACTGAGTGAAGTGCCATATTTCCTCAAAGTAAAAATCCGCCACAGAGTTGGTCAAAAAATCGTGCATGTAGCCCGGAACCTTGCATTTCTCTGCAATCTTGTATCCAAGCCAATCATCCGTCCAGAAATTAGTGAAGTCTCCCTTCCCAATAGCGCAAAAAGAATTCCTTATAAGCGGCATTATTTCGCTTCTGATCCCCATCCAAACGGAGGAAGGAGTGACCACCACTTTAGGGGCCCCAAAAGCCTTAAGATAACGAGCTCTCATGATGTCAAAACCGAAATCTTGCCCCTTAATAACACTCCAAGCACGTTTCATGAGAAAGCTTTTATTCATAGTAGAAAAAGAGCGAATCCCAAGGCCACCCTCCTCCTTAGTAGCACACATCCTAGCCCAAGCGACAGTGCAAGCATGTCGTTTGTCAGCATCCCCAGACCAGATGAAATTTCTGCATTTGAAATCCAACTCTTTGAGGAGCGACTTCGGCCACCTGTAAATCATCATAGAGTGCGTGAGAGAACTTTGAATGATCGACGTCACCAGGCAAACTCTTCCAGCCATGGACAGATGCCGTCCCCGCCATTTAGAGAACTTTTGGACAATCCAGTCATGAATCTGCCTGAGGTACGAAGCACGGATACGTCCAATGAAGAGAGGAACGCCTAGATACGTGAAGGGGAGAGAGCCTCTCCTGAAGTTGATCTCCCTTTAAATCTCACGACGCAAACCATTGGGGACTTTATCATAGAAGAAAACGTTGGATTTCTTTGGACTATAAACTTGACCAGACATACCCCCATAGAAGTCCAAGATTTTCTTAATAGTTTTCGCATTCTCCACAGAAGCCCGACAAAAAATTAAGATATCGTCGGCATAAAAAAGATGAGTGGGGAAGAGGCAACCCCGGACCATCTTCATAGGTCTAAGATGGCCGGAAGTCACACAATTGATAAAAAGCATACTCAGAACATCTTCCGCAATGCCAAACAAGATAGGAGACATCGGATCTCCCTCCCTCACCCCTCTAGAACACGCAAAGTACCCATGAGTACCACCATTATATCTAATGGAAAGCCTCGCCGAACGAAGCAGGATCTCCACCCAAGATATAAACTGATAAGCAAAGCCACCAACTTTCAGAACAGCCAGGAGAAAATCCCACCTGAGGGTGTCGAAAGCCTTTTTAATATCGATTTTGCACGCCATATTATGGCCACCAGACGTCCTTTTCATGTAATTAATCCCCTCCGATCCAAGCATGATGCAGTCATGAATAGAGCGGCCACTAATAAAGCCAAACTGATTCTTCGTCACGTACTTTGCCGCCACCGTACTAAGACGAGTGGCTAAGATCTTGGGAATGATCTTATAAAAGAAGTTAGAAAACAAGACTTGTTATAACACATGTGAAATGAACAACCAGAGCAAGAAAACAAGTAATAATCAAACGTGATAAAAACAAGTAAAACAAACGTAATAATCAAACGTGATAAAACAAGTAAGTGCAAGAAAAGAAGGATTTGGTTGATTATTACAGTCCAGGAAGGTACAGCCGGAGTTATCAAAAGGGAGAAACAACAAGAGCGCTCAAGAAAAACGTGTACCGTTCACCGGTGATATGACTCCGTGAGGAAAAATCGATGTACTCAGACTTCCACCGCCTTGTAACCTTTCACCAATAGTTTCAGCAGGCAGTGTACTCAAGACTTTCACTGCCGGAGTTGTAGAGGGTGAGAGGGAACCTCAAACCCGAAGGTTTAGAGGGGAACCCTCCGGTGATGTTTCACTTCCGTCACAATCAGCCGATATTTTGAAGAAGCGTAACAATCCTTCGTATTGTAGGCAGATGAATTGATGAGCCCATGTTTGTGCTCGTTTTTCGTGTCTGTTTTAGGTCTAGATAGAGTCTTTTTCCTTTGTTTTGCTAGAGTTTGTCGCCTGGGAGGGCGTAGTTCCAGGGCAGGCCCGTTCTTTGGGCAGAAGGAGCTCTTAAGGCATAATGCTGCTGCATTCCGCGAAAGAGGCATGAGTTTGAAGCAGAGGAGTTTGGGACACTCAGAAGCTTGTTTTGAAGATCAAAAGTCCGAGAAGCAGGATGTTGGGCAAACCGACCCTTTTGCCCATAAGTACCACGCGGGATCCAGTTGCATCGGAAGAGGGTTCTGGGCATAATGCGACTTCAAATCGGGAAAGAAGTATGAGCACGATACAAAGCCAATTGGAGATTGAAGCAGCATGTTACAAAAGCTTAGATAAAGTTTGGAGTTGCTCAAAGCAAACCGACCCTTTTGCCCATAAGTACCATGTGGGACCCAGTTGCACCAGAAAATGATCGTGGGCAGAAGGTACAGACTGGGCAGAGAAGAAGAGTGCAGGAGATGGAGTACATAAATTCGTGCTGTGGGCAAAGGCATAATCTGATCAGAAGATGTAGATAAGGAAAGATATCCAAAACCTTATCCCTTGAGGTTTGGATAAGGAAAGAATCAGCCTCCAAATCAGGATGCAATCTCGGGCAGAAGAAGCCCTAATTCCAGCCCACTCCTTTTGGGCCTAGCCTGTGTAGCCCTAACTCATGCCTATAAATACCACATGGCTGTGAATCATTGAAGGGGGGAAAAGGAAAAGAGTAGAGAGAGAGAGTGGAGGACGAATTTTGAGAGACCATTGCTGTAGTTTTACTTTCCATAGTTAGGTAGGAGTAGTCGCCCCTTATGGGCATAGCAGTTTAATTTCCTGTTCATGTTTTCTGCGGCACTTTTGGCCGTAAGTACCCTTTTGCCTTAAGTAAGTTTCTATTTCAGTTTTTACTTTATGTTTTCCTTTATGTCTTTTGCCTTTGTTATTTATTTTATGTTTGGCTAAGTTTTATATTCTGATTTGGGCAAGATGATCTAAGCATGAACACTTAACTCGAGAGGTCTAATTTGGGCATAAAAACTGTATGAGCATATTCCCGATACACTAGGTTTGATTCCAAAAAGGTTGTAACAACTTGGTTAATTAATTGATCACTAGTTAACTAGGGAGTTCTGGCCACAAGTAATACTTTGGGCAAAAGGCGAGTTGCCATCGACCTCCAAAATAGTACAACGAGTATTGGAGCCGTGACTGCTGTGAAATATCGGCGTAAGAGTCAAGTGGGTCTATCTAATTCTTAAAGCATTCTGGGCAAAGCACAACTAGCGATAGGCCATCGCAGAGAGTGTGGATGTTGCCCGGGGTAGTTGATTTCCATTAGCTGACCCTTCTAAGGGATCATAAACTGAAAGGATAGATTGGGCGAGGGGTTTTTACGTGCGTGACGAGTGACAATAGGGGCGCAACAATTCTTATGCCTATAACCACTGGTATGCGAGTATAGTAATTTATCTTTGCACCAATGATCGAGTGCCTAGTTCATGTTTAGTGATTCAAACCAAGTCAGAATTATTTTGTTATTTGATTTGTTTACCTTGTTATTTCAGTTTTAGTTGGAAACCCTGTTCTGCCCATAAGCACGTTGTGGTCAGAACACTGCAGAATACAAACCCCTTTTAGTGACACCTTTGCATGAAAAGTTACTGCTCAGTTCCCTGTGGATTCGACTCTGGACTTACCACTAGCTAGTTTAGTTGTGGGCACAGGATATTTTATTTGCGCGAAGCTCAACGACAGCTTCGTCAAATTGGTGCCGTTGCCGGGGAACTAAGTGCGCTAGTAATTTCTTTTGCAAAATTTTGTGTGAGTTTTGCCTTAACGTTTGTGTATGCGTTGTACTAGGAGTGCAGGTCATAAGGAGCTATTATTGTATGATCCCGAGATTGAAAGGATCGCACATCGAAACAATGGAGAACGACGTTGGGCAGAGCAAGAGACACAGCTGAACAGGAACCAAGAGGAAGATATGGCCGGAGAAGACAATCCAGCCAATAAGACCCTTCCGGATATGATGTTCCCAAACAATCCAAACCCTTCTGCCCAGGAGGACAAGATCGACAAGCTATGCAGCACGTTGGAGAAGTTCATGAGCAACCAGATTCCTTTGATCAAGAAGCCGATGAAAGCATGCCAACTTTGTATGGCATACACCCATGCAACGGATGAGTGCCCTCAATTTTTTGTGGATGAAGAAGAAGTCAATGCTTTGGGACAGCTGGGAAGCAACAATGGAGGATATGGCCAGAAGCTCTTTGAGCCCTACAGACAGCAATGCCCACAACAGCCTTCACAGGCAAGAGGGGCTTCCTTGGCAGAACTTGTGCACATGATGGCACAAGAAAACATGAAATTCCAGCAAGAAACCGAGAAGTTCATGATGGAGACAAGGGGAGGAATGCAGAATATCAATGCCCAGTTATCCCATCTTGCCCAAACGATCGCTCGGATGGAAAAGAAGCAGGGCAAGCTTCCTGCCCAGATGGAGGTTAAGGAGGTGAATGCTGTGATGCTGATGGATGGGGAAGATATCCTGCCCCAGAAAGCACTTCTCGACCAAATGGATGTTATGACCCAAGAAAGCCTGACAGAGGACTATGCCCAGAACCAGGATATGGAGGAAGCTGCTGGAATGATGGATACCCTAAAGGATGAAGTGGGATACACAGAAGCCCTTAATATTCCCACCATCGGACCAGAGGACAAGTTGGTGTCGCCACTCGAGAGAGCACCCAAGCTCGAATTGTAGCATTTGCCCAAGCACATGAAGTACATCTGTCTGGGCGAGAATGAGACTTTGTCCCAAATCATCAATTTGGAAATATGCCCAACGGAGAAGGAGCAAGCCCAAGAGATTTTGAACACATATGAGGAGGCAATCGGTTGGACCCTAGCGGACATCAAGGGCATAAGCCAGACTGTGTGCATGCATCATATTCTCATGAAGGAGGATGACGTTCCAGTTCATGAACCAAAGCTCAATCCAACCGTGAAAGATGTGGTAATGGAGAGACCCTTGAAACCCCCTCTTGGGCATAACCCTCCTATGGTTTTGTTTTGTTTTGAGTCTGTTTCGTCTCTATCTTCTTTCTTGTTTTTGTTTTTATTTTCGTAGTATCTGTTTTGGTTAACCTCCTCTAGACACCCACTTTGCCCAAAGCAAAGTGTGTGTGTGGGGAGGGTCACCCTTTTTGTTTTCGTTTGTTGTTGGTATTCCTCCTTCTAACACCCTTTGCCTAAGGCAAAGTGTGTGAGTGGGGAGGAATACCTGTTTTTTACGTGTTTTGTTTGTGTTTCAGCATGGTTCTCCTGAAGGACGTACGTATCACGAGCAAGAGAGTTAGATTCACCACCCCTGAAGAGAGGTTACGCCCACAGCAAGCTTTCAGCCATCTACCCTGAAGGAATATTAAATTGAATTAATACTCGATTGCCCGATGATCGTTTCTTGGATTATTATTAATTCATCATACAACGATTAATTCCTAACATGCTCCTATGAATTTAACAGCTGCACATAGGTGTTAGGAAATACTTACTTGAGAATTGGATGCACAGATGATTGATGATCGCGTCGAATGATTCAGACTCCAGCTCTGATCTTCTCGACTGTATCCCGCTCAATTCCCAACGTTGGATGGACAACGAGCTATGAGAACTCCCAAGACAGAAAGCCAATCACGTTCCTGCGCCTCCCTCTGCTCTCAAAACCCTAATTTTTATCAGTATATTTTCCTGAGAGCTGACAGCTGTATTTAATAATACACAAAGAAGGAGGAGGCGCCACTTTTGGTGAGAGGGCCGATTTTACTGTCTTCTAGGGCTTGGAGACATTGGGCCAGCCCAGGGACCAGATACAAGGAATAAAGATGGGCCTCAAATAAATTAATTTATCCATGGTCAGCCCAGACCATAATTAATTTACAAATATCAGTTCATTCCACTAGAGAACCGATACTGACTTACCCCTTTATTGCCGGTGATGAGTCGGGGCTTGTATTTAGACTTATTAAATCTCCGTATTTAAAATATCCGACATCCATTAATTAATTAGAGCTCTGACAGCTTAAATTAATTAATCTCTTAATAATTCCTCAAGCAGTACCACTCAATCTTTATTATTACGCCTGAACTTAATCAACCTGCAGGGTTTAGCGTAATAAACCTTATTGAGCTCCTTAAGGGGATGTCATTATCCTATACCGGATACGGGTACTAATACAGATAATCAAATATCATATATTAACCGCTATCACCCAAGATACAGAGTACTCGAGTTAGTATATAACTTTCACCCATAGTAAGTCAAAGTGATATACGAGTTAACATATATATCTGAATACTTATTAGTATTAAGATTTATAAGTCACCGAGATTTTGATTCTTCACTTAAGTCAGATAGAAGAATACATCTCAAACTGTGGTCCTATCAATACGTAATGACGTACCAGTATAGACAAGTAGCCAAGACAAACTACTTCCATCTATACTGCAGCCTAAACCAATAACTTGTCCTAGAGTTATTTCGGCTGTGATCATATTATATCTCTTAAGGTTATTCCAATTATATGGTCTTCTGTGATCTACAACACACCATATAATCTACTTATACAGAGATAAAGAACATACATATGCAATCATGAACACAATCAGATAGGAGATAAGAATAGTGAATAACAGGAATCATTGTATACAAGCATAAAGTTCTTGCTTTCAGTATACAAATCCAACATACCCCAGCAAGTAAGAACAAGGAGAAGTCAAAGAACCCTGCCCATGTGAGTGCAAGTAATGACGCCCGTATGGGCATAACAGAAGCCATGATGATGGAGATCAGAAAAGCACTCTTTGCCTACTTTCCGAGCACTAGATTCAGGTGCCCACCTGAACTCTGTTCTGGGCATAACCCTCCCTAGGTCTTTGTTTCTTTTTAGTTTCGTTTTGAGTATGTTTTTCGACCCCCTCTACACACCTACTTTGCCCAAGGCAAAGTGTGTGTGTGGGGTGGGCCGAGCGTTGTTTCTTTGTCCTGTGGTTAGCCTTTCTGGTGAAGTCTAACTTTCGAACCTATCTAAACTAACCGGAAAGGGAGCTAATCGGGAAAGGAGATCGGAATAACCTGTATTGCAGTGTGAAAGAGAGTTTGCTTGAAAACTTGCAGATCAGATTTCTTAAGCTAAGAGTGCGTGTCTGATATATTGATTTACAAAGCATATTTATAGGGTTACATTAGGGCGAAGGGTAAAAGGGGCTTTTCATGTCGTTCACGTACTCCACATGCGGCGTACGTGAACATTTTTCTCTCCTCTAACAAACTCTCTAACTACTTTGCAGCTTTTTGTTGAACACGTGCTCTCTTCAAGCTTTCACTGCTGGTTGTTTCCACTCCCTGGGTCTTCTCCGTATATCGCTTTAGTGCTGCGTCGTCCTCTCTAGTCTGCGCAGACATTCGTCGGCGCCGCTGTCTTTTATGATATGGCCTTACTTCTTTCGATCCAAGTGAGCTTGGAGTTTAAACCAACTTCTTTCTTAGTCTGCGCCGACATTAATCGTCGCCGTTGTATTATTTCAACGATCGTGCGGTGTATTCACGCTTCTTAAGTCGAGTGTGTTCCAGGACTTAGTCAGCGCCGCTGTCCTTGTTTGGGGTAGGATGGCTGATGGGATCCTCACTCCTCATCAGCTACTCCCCCCTAGTCTACGAAAAAGAGAGCTTTGACTTTTCGTAGCTGTGCTTGAAATCAGGCTTCCTCTAGTCTAGCCTGCGCCGACTTGTATCGGTACTGCTACTTTACCTTGATCATTGCGTGACACGGCTCTGCTCTTCTGAGTCAAGTATGTTTAGAGCTTGGGTCAGTTTCTTTCTCAATCAGTGATGCCTTAAATCTGCATTGCCTTCTTGTCAAATATGTCTTCTGAGCCGAGTATGTTGAGGGCCCTGAGTCGGCGCCACCGATCCATAAGATGGCTGGTGGAATCCTTATTCCTCGTCAGCTACTCCCCCCTAGTCTACGAAAAAAGAAAGTTTTTTTAATTTTCGTGGCTGCACTGGTTCTTCGGGTTTCTTCTAAGTGGCGCAGGCGTTAGTCGGTGCCGCTTCCTTGGTATTTCTGGGGTGAGAAGTTTTTGAATTTCTTTTTGTAATTGTACTGAGCGTTTGGTGCCTTCTTGTCTTCGTAGGGTTTTTTCCTCTGTCTATGACGTCTTGTCATTTAATGACTGACACCTTTGCTATTCCCCATACACGTCCTTTCGCAGCCCCAGACTCGATCTACACCCTCCCTTTTCAACCGCCATTTTCGTGATTAAATCTGGACCCTTAGGTTTTTAGCCCTAATGATTTCCCTCCTTTTCGGTCTTTTCGAATCCACCTCCTCTATAAATGTTCGTTCTCTCTCCTTTTCCTTCTTCTCTTTCCTCCTTCACTCTTCTGTGTTTTTTCCTTGTTTCGGTTTCTCCTCTCCCCTCGCTGGTCGTTCCCCTTCTTCTTCTCGCCTTCCCTGTCGCTAGGTTTAACCAGGTACCTCTTCTCTTCCTCCTTTAGTTTTGCAATATTTTACTTTTTTCTTTTAGTGGTTTCTTCATTCCCCTGCCTTCCCCTTTCTCGCCTCGTGCTGTTTTTTTGTTCGCAACTTTGCATTATCCATGGCCGCTTGTCTGCACTCCCCCAATCCACTATGTCGGCTCGGTCCATGAAGATGATAAGGGATGCCCTTCGTATCGATGTTGGTGATTCGGATTACAAAATCCGGATCCAGAATCCCGCTAACCCTGATTCCGATATGCCTGATACTTTCCGGGGCATTAATCCTGATGTTATTCCAATCTGGGTCGATCAAGTTGATGCTGGACTGCGCATCCCTCCTTCGCCTTTTTTAATTGAATTATGTAATTTGTATGGCATTCCCTTTTTTCAACTTTCTCCTTCTTCTATTCGTCGAGCCCATGTGCTACATATAATCTGCGCCGCTAACAATTATCCTTACAGCGCTGCCTTGTTCCATAAGACCCATGTTCTGAAACGAACAGGGTCCCATTATAATTTCACCTCCAAGGCTGGGGGTTATATGGCTTTTATGAAAAAAATGACCTCTTTAGATAAAGATTTTCAAGATAAATATTTCTTTGTCCAAACTCGAAATGGCACTTGGCCAGACATTATCGGCGCCGATGCCCAACTTTAATGGCATCAAACTAAGCATCTCGCCCCTTCTAGTTCTGCGCGTGTCACTGATATTGAACATATTCTTCTGACGCAATTGGCCGAGGCCCGGGTCAAGGAAGTTTTGGATGTGAAGGTGCTGGTGACTAGACCCTCTGTCCTGGCCGGTGCGGGCTTATTCTCCCACTATCCCCTATCTCCCGAGGGTATTAAATGTGTTTTAACATTAATACTTGTCCTGTTTTGCTTTTACGTCCGCTCCTCTTTCTTGTGAATGTCTGGTTTGTTCTTTGAATTATGTTTCTGATGTGATTTTCCATTTTGTTTGCTCTGTGTCAAGTATGGATACGTGGAAAACACCGTCGGTCGGTGTCATTGATAGTTTCAACTTCTCTCAGAGGGGTGCTGTTGAACCATCTCGAGCTGCGCAGACTGTAGGCAGCGCTGTGCAAGCCATTGCCGCGGGGTCTTCCGGCTCACGGCGCCCCCTAGATAATCCCCTCCAGCTTCGCGATGAGGATACCAAAAATGTGGAAGAGGATGATCCTCCAGTTCTGAAGAAACGAAAAGGTGCTACGACTAAGAAGCAATCTCAGCAGAAGAAAAGAAAACCACGACGCCTGCGGCGCAGCCGGAAACCGTCGTACTATATTCAGAGGATGCCACCTCCTCTGCTCAGATGCCTGTTTCTCCTCACCGCCCCCACGATGTTGGAATGGGGATCGCCCCTCGTGTCCTTGGAGATCTAACTGGTGAAGAATGTCGATCTCAAATGATCGCCCAGATTGCTCCGGCTGATCTTCAAGCTCAAGAGTCCTTGAGCCGCCAGCAAATGGCAGATGGCCTTGTGATGACAATTGAGACGGTGGGCTTATTTTTGTTTATTCTATTTTTGCTTTTTTAGATGTGTGTTCCCTAAGTTCCTTTGTTATATCGTCTGCGCAGGCTAGGGTTGAGTGTTTGGCCGTTGCTCAAAGTCTTCTCCGTGCAGAGGGCAAGGTCCAGGCCAAAGATAAAGAGTTCCTAGCGGCGCTGGCCCGATGTACTACTGCTGAGGAAGAAGCTCGCCGCTTGCGAGAGGAAAACGAGAAGTTGAAGGCTGAGAGGTTGTCCGTTGATACGGAGCTGGCTCGGGTTCAGGGAGAGTTAGCGCGTGTGAAGCATGAGAAGGAAAAAGAGCTCGTAGCGGCCACTCAGGATCACGCGGAGAAGTTGGCTGCCCTCAAGCAGGAGATCGTGGCGAAAGAGAACGTGGCCTTCCAGAATGGCATCAAGCAACACCAGCTGCGCTATTTTCTTTCCCCGGAGGGTCATGCATTTTTGCGTATCATGTTGCAAGAGACCATCATCGCTTTCACCTATACCCCCGAATTGCTGACTGCTGCAGCCCCAGCATTGAAATGGCTTGTCAAGGAGTCTACCCAGATTACTCTTAATTTGACCCAAGCTTCTCTTGAGCAGAGAGCCTTGTGCGAAAATGATGCGGTGCTGAACGCCATCGATTCCAATGCTCTTGGCAAAATTTTGGGTATCCGCGCTGACTCGCCACCAACTCCCGAGTGGTGGTTCCCTATTGTAGACAAGGCCATCAACTTGTTTGTGATGGGCCGCGGTGCTAACCCTCCACCTACTCTGCCTGCTCAGCCCTTTATTAGGACGCCTTATCTGGACGAGATCCGCTCTCGTATCCGATCGGTTCGGGGTAACTACCCGGGTGGTGGAGTGTTCTATGAGCCAGCTCCCGTGGTCATGGCGGCGCCGACCTCTTCCGCACATAAATCTCCACAGCCCGAACCTTCCGGTAGGGACAGCGACGGTAACACGGATGAGGATATACAGATGGAGAAACCCCCAACTCCGCCTTCCAACCCTTAGATGCTAGAACACTTCTGCTTCTGGACTTGAAAACTTCGCACATTTGTACTAGGATTTTTAACTGTCAAGAATTGGTGTAATTTGTTTGGCTTTCGTATGAATCTTTTCTTTTTGGTATCTTCTTCTTCTTTGTAGCTATTCATTATTTCGCGTTTTGTTTTTGTAAATGTCGTGTGTTACTCATAAATTCTCTATTGCTATTATGCAATGATATTTCTCGAATCGGATTACTCTCCGAATGATAGCTAGGACCATAATCTTGATTGATGTTCTACACCCCCATGCCCGTCAGAATGTTTGGGCTCGTGGTTTAACCATGGAAATTTTGGCTGCTTCTTTGGACAAAACGTCTATCTGCGCAGACTCGGGACCTCGGTCTGCGCAGACTAGGGACCTAGACCATTGTCTTTTAAGCTTTGCAGTTAATGCCTCAATCGTTATCATTGGTACCCTCGTAATGCCTTAGACTTTGCAATTCACACCTTTTATCGTGCAGTTAATGTCTTAGACATCGCAATTTAATGCCCTCTATCGCTTTATCGCGTCCATCGGCGCCGACTTGAGGTTATCATCAGTGTCTCTTAGATCGTTGTAATTCTTTGTTTTCACAATTTATGCCCTTATTCTGCGATCAATGCTTTTGTGGTCATGTCCTATATTCTTACTTGTGATCAATCGCCTTGAATCTTAGGGGTGATGTTTTGAGTGAAATCGGCAGCAGCGGCGCAGATGAGCTCTTGCCCATAATGCTTTCCTTGTGCGATCCATGCTTGGAACTTGTATGATTAGTGCTCTCGTCGTGTAATTTATGCCGTGAATTTGTGCAATTAATGCCCCCGTCGTGCAATTTATGCCGTTAATTTTGCAATTTAATGCCTTGAATTTGTGCAATTTAATGCCTTGAATTTGTGCAATTAATGCCCTCGTCGTGCAGTTTATGCCTTGAATTGTGCAATTTATGCCTTGAATTTTGCAATTTAATGCCTTGAATTTGTGCAATTAATGCCCTCGTCGTGCAGTTTATGCCTTGAATTGTGCAATTTATGCCTTGAATTTTGCAATTTAATGCCTTGAACTTGTGCAATTAATGCCCTCGTCGTGCAGTTTATGCCTTGAATTGTGCAATTTATGCCTTGAATTTTGCAATTTAATGCCTTGAACTTGTGCAATTAATGCCTTGAATTTTGCAATTTAATGCCTTGAACTTGTGCAATTAATGCCTTGAGTTGTGCCTGCGCCGTCTTCTTAACCTGTGTTGTAAATTACGTTGAAGAAAACATAAGAGGCGAATTTCCCCTAAAACTATAGATCTTTATTGATGACGACCATGGCCCCAGACCTCATTAAAACCCCTGTGGGGAAAAAGAGTATCTGGTCTACATAATGATGGGACATGAATGAGATTCACACATAGAATTTCTTGAGGTGGTTGATGTTCCACGGCCTCACGAGAGCTCTCCCCTCTTGATCAGACAGATGATAGGCTCCGCCTCTTAAGACTTCGGTGATGATATATGGTCCTTCCCAATTAGCTTCGAACTTCCCGGTAGCTTTCAGAGCATTCGCACGCTTGAGTACTAGATCGCCCTTCTGGAATCGGCGCTGCTTGACCTTCTTATCATACCCCGCTTTAATAATGCTTTTGTACTTGGCAGCCTTGACCTGGGCTTCTTCTCCCTTTAGATCTATGAGGTCCAGCTCAAACCTGCGCAGTTCTTCATTCTGCGCCGGATCATATGTACAAATTCGATGTGATTCTAGCCTTACCTCTGCTGGAATGACCGCATTTGAGCCATAAACCAAAGTGAACGGGGCTTCTCATGTGGCTGTTTTGGGACTGGTACGCAGCGCCCACAGGACCGTGTCCAATTCCTCTGCCCATCGCCCTTCTACTTTTTTCCAATCTTTTCTTGATCCCTTCACAGATAGTGCGGTTAGCCAGCTCGACTTGACCATTGGCTTGGGGATGGGCTACTGAGACGAATCTCTGCTCGATGTCCATCCTTGAACAAAAATCCTCGATTCTTTGACTAGTGAACTGTGCTCCATTATCTGATATTAGAACTCTGGGCACCCCATATCTGCAACAGATGTTTTTCCAGATGAACTTTTCGACGGTGGCCTCATCCACCCTTGTTATGGCCTCTGCCTCCACCCATTTTGAGAAATAGTCTACTGCCACTATCAAGAAACATTTTCCTCCTGGTGCCGTTGGCAGTTTACCCACGATGTCAATTCCCCACTTGTCGAAAGGGTATGCCGAGTACATTGACACACACCCATCGTGCGGTGCGGACAAAATACCTGTGTATGCCCAGTACAGACAATACACGCTCCTACTTCTCACAATAAGAACTTAGCCTTAGTGGTAAGTGTAGGGTCGAATCCCACAGGGAGTGAGGAACCACTTTGTTCTCCGACGACAAACTGAGGTGTCACAATTCTCAATCTGTATACGCTGCACAAGAAATAAACAAGATCAATAATAACAAAGGGGTGAAGTTATTCGGTTAGGTCATAACTGTTGTTAACATTCGTTTCGGTCATAGGCACACTGATGATCCGTCTATGATCCATGCAAGCCCAAGGCGTGGCCCAAAGACATTGGGGCGTTTCAAGGGGTTACACTTCACATATAGGATAGTTGATCTCATTGTGGTCACTTGGTCCGAAGGTCACACAATCCCCGGTCACAAGGCAGTGCTTCACTTCTCCTTAGATAGTAGCCATACCCGTTACTCACCAAGTATGGCCCTCACCAACCTTCTCTCCCGAGGTCCCCAACTCCACGCTTTTAGTGACACATGCCTACTGGACTCAACTATTTCCGGCTTTGTCAGCCGACCAGTCATAGACATGCTACGGCGCCGAGATTGCTTTCCTCGTTTGATAACCATGGCTTTATGCCTCGTCATAGTTGATGGATAGTCTCTAGAGAAGTCCAAGACTGAGGAAGGGCAGTGTATCCCATCAACCCTTTCCCCACCTTCTGGATCTACAACGCCTTTTGTTGACGCTACTCAGCTACTCGGTCTTGGGCATACCGATTGTTGTGCCTTGGTATACCCTGGCCTTTGCTTAACATGGACAGCGTTTTACCGAACGGAGATCACCCGTTAGGCCCCTACTGAAGGAATATTAAATTGAATTAATACTCGATTGCCCGATGATCGTTTCTTGGATTATTATTAATTCATCATACAACGATTAAATCCTAACATGCTCCTATGAATTTAACAGCTGCACACAGGTGTTAGGAAAACATACTTGAGAATCGGATGCACAAACTGTTGATGATCGCGTCGAAAGATTCTGACTCCAGCTCTGATCTTCTCGACTGTATCCCGTTCAATTCCCAACGTTGGATGGACAACGAGCTATGGAAATTCCCAAGACAGAACTGCCTCACACGTTTCATGCGCCTCCCTCTGCTCTCAAAACCCTAATTTTTATCAGTGTATTTTCCTGAGAGCTGACAGCTGTATTTAATAATACAGAAAAAGGGAGGAGGCGCCACTTTCTTAGTGAGGGCCGAAAATTCTGTCTTCTTGGGCTAGGAGACATTGGGCCAGCCCAGGGACCAGATACAAGGAATAAAGATGGGCCTCAAATAAATTAATTTCTCCATGGTCAGCCCAGACCATAATTAATTTATAAATATCAGTTCATTCCACTAGAGAACCGATACTGACTTACCCCTTTATTGCCGGTGATGAGTCGGGGCTTGTATTTAGACTTATTAAATCTCCGTATTTAAAATATCCGACATCCATTAATTAATTAGAGCTCTGACAGCTTAAATTAATTAATCTCTTAATAATTCCTTAAGCAGTACCACTCAATCTTTATTATTACGCCTGAACTTAATCAACCTGCAGGGTTTAGCGTAATAAACCTTATTGAGCTCCTTAAGGGGATGTCATTATCCTATACCGGATACGGGTACTAATACAGATAATCAAATATCATATATTAACCGCTATCACCCAAGATACAGAGTACTCGAGTTAGTATATAACTTTCACCCATAGTAAGTCAAAGTGATATACGAGTTAACATATATATCTGAATACTTATTAGTATTAAGATTTATAAGTCACCGAGATCTTGATTCTTCACTTAAGTCAGATAGAAGAATACATCTCAAACTGTGGTCCTATCAATACGTAATGACGTACCAGTGTAGACAAGTAGCCAAGACAAACTACTTCCATCTATACTGCAGCCTAAACCAATAACTTGTCCTAGAGTTATTTCGGCTGTGATCATATTATATCTCTTAAGGTTATTCCAATTATATGGTCTTCTGTGATCTACAACACACCATATAATCTACTTATACAGAGATAAAGAACATACATATGCAATCATGAACACAATCAGATAGGAGATAAGAATAGTGAATAACAGGAATCATTGTATACAAGCATAAAGTTCTTGCTTTCAGTATACAAATCCAACACCTACTGCCCATGGTTTCGAACAGATCCTTCCGGAACCACGAGTTTCAACTGAAAGAACAAGTGCCTCATGAATGTTTACATGTTAACAACAATTATTTCCACCCCTAAAACCTCACCAAAGGGGATTACTCACACATAACACAATTCATAAATGCAAAAGTGATTAAACACATGATAGAATGAAAAGAAATACTGGAATAGATAAAATAGTACCTAGTCTTCAAGCCTTCGAACTTGTTCAAAAGTAGAAAAACAACGAAATAGGGAAAAGCACAGAAATGTAAATTGTTTTGGATGCCACACGCGGCGAACTTAAATGATAACTAAAGTAAAATAAGTGTTTCAAGGTGCCAAGAAGTTATGCACGCTGCACACCGTTTGTCTTTTATACTGCCGGATGGTAGAGGCCTAACCCTAGCCGCGCCAGTTCCAAATCTTCGCCGGGATCTTCTTTCCATAATTATCTCAATCTTTGATTGATCCGATTGAAGATGGCGTCCAGCTGCAAGCTTAGTCAACCTTTCCCATTCTTTCGATCCTTCCAGTTTCTTCGAGATCTCCGAGATTGACCTTCTTTTTATGGCTCTGGCTGTCTGCTTCTCCTGGTAACGATCAGATGGACTGCTCTTATCGGTATGGCTCATACCAGGTGGTCGCTCCAGGTTCCCATGCCCCAAGTTGAATTGGAGAGGTACTTGTTGGCCGAAGCTCCATGTTGGTAAACATGACTTAGCAATCTGGGCTCGGTAATGCCCATTCTGACCGCATTTCTTCCGTTTCCGCTCTACTGACCTTCCTTCCTTCACAACTTCGTTTTTCCCCCGGACAGACCTGTACTGACACAAATAAAGAGAAAAAATAGGGCCAAATGGCCCCAAAGTCGAAGACGCATCATACATCACCCCCATTTCTTCCCCTGGGACGTTAATTCTTGGCGCATGTTTTTGGCAAGATTCACACTTTTTTACATAAGCTTTGCTATCCCTGTCGATGCCAGGCCAGTAAAAACCTGCTCTGATGATTTTTCTGGTTAGATCTTTGTATCCTGCGTGGTTTCCACAGCATCCCTGATGGATTTCCTTTAGAGCGAATTCTGCCTCCTCTGATGATAAACATTTAAGGAACGGGTTTGTGAAAGATCTCTAATAAAGCTGGTTACTGATCAAACAAAAATTCTCATATCTAGCGTATTTTGCTGTGTCTCCCTCCATTCTTTCTCCTGTACGAAAGAAATGAATAATTGGGGCTCGCCAATCATCCCCCACCTCGACTGCGCAGACTTGAATCTCTGGGCTCCTTTTTGGCTCAAATAAGAGCGTGATTTCGTCATTCCATAATTGTTCAACGGCGCTGGCCATTCTTGCTAGTAAATCAGCCCTTCGATTTTCCTCTCGGGGTACTTGTACGATTTCCAGTTCTTCAAATTTTTCCTTGAGTTGTTGCATCTGATCATAATAAGCTCTCATTCTGTCGTCGCGAACCTCACATTCACCTCTCAGCTGCTGGGCTACTAGTTGTGAATCAGTCTTGATTATTGCTGTGTCGGCTCTAAGCTCTCTCAAAATGTGGGCGGCCCTTATCACTGCCTCATATTCTGTCTCATTATTCGACAACTTGTCCTCGTACTTGATCGCAAACTGGTAGGCTCCATCCTCCGGTGATTCAATGTATATTCCGACTCCGCACCCTTCCTTAGTGACGGAGCCGTCGACCTGTGCCGTCCATGGTCCTCTCGACGGCCATCTCGTGGTCTCTTGAATGAAGTCAGCCAGGGCCTGTGCTTTGATGGTTGTGCGAGGTTCGAACGTCACGTCATATTCGCCCAGTTCAATGGCCCATTTTACCATTCTTCCTGCGAGGTCTGGCCTTCCCAGAATTTGTTGAAAAGGCAGTGCTGTTCTGACGATAACTTTGTGTGATAAAAAATATAGGCGCAACTTTCTTGCCGTGATCATGATAGCGTAAGCTGTCTTCTCCGCTGCGGTATATCTGATCTCTGCTCCTTGGATGATTTTGCTCACAAAGTAGACTGGCTTCTGCATGCCCCCTTCCTCCCGCACTAGCTCAGCGCTCAAAGATTCTACCCCCACCGAAGTGTATAGGTATAGTGGCTCTCCCGGTATCGGCTTGGTCAGGACGGGTAGTCCTTTGAGGTATTCCTTGAGGTCCTCGAAGGCTTGCTGGCACTCGTTACTCCACTCAAATCGACTTCCCTTTCTCAAAATTTTGAAGAAAGGCAGACTTCGTTCTGCCGACCTTGATATGAACCGACTTAGTGCAGTTATTCGTCCGTTTAGTGTTTGTATCTCTTTGATGTTCCGCGGCGCCGTCATGTCGATAATAGCTCGAACCTTGTCTGCATTCACCTCTATCCCTTCAGGTGTGACCTTGTAACCCAGGAATTTTCCCGACTGAACTCCGAAAGTACATTTGGCCGGATTGAGCATGAGCTTGTGTCTTCGTATTACCGAGAAAATTTCCTCCAAGTCATCCGCATGTGTGCGTGCTTTAGCGCTGCGTACCAGCATGTCATCTACATAGAACGACACATTCTCTTTCAATTGGTCTTTGAAGATCTTGTCCATCATCCTCTGATATGTAGCCCCGCATTTTTTAGTCCGAACGGCATACTCACATATGCAAAGATCCCTGCGCAGACTGCGAATGCTGTTTTAATAACATCCTTCCGGTACATCTTAACTTGATGATACCCTTGGTAAGCGTCCATCATTGATAAGAGTTCACACCCTGACGTTGCGTCCACTAACTGATCAATTCGTGGCAATGGGTAACAATCATTTGGACAGGCTGCATTGAGGTCCCGGTAGTCCACACACATCCTCCAAGTCTTAGCCTTCTTTTCTACCATAACAGCGTTTGACACCCACTCCGGATATTGCACTTCTATGATATGCCCAGCCTCTAACAACGCCTGTATCTGTTCTCGAATAGCAGCGTCTTTCTCAGTACCGAATTGTCTCATCTTTTGCTTTACTGGCTTGATCGTGGGGTCCACGTTCAATCGGTGCTCGGCTAGCTCTCTGTCAATTCCTTTCAGATCCGCCGTAGTGAACGCGAATATGTCAGCGTTTCTGCGCAGGCAGACTATTACCTTTCTTTGCAGCTCTGGTTCCATATGTGCCCCGATTTTGGTAGTAAATCCCTCCTTGTCCGTGAAAAGCTCAATAATCATGCACGTATAATTGGTGGTGACGAGGGGTATCTTATCATTTCCCCCTTGCAGCTCTGCGATCTCTCTCTGCTCGGGCTCTGAAGCCGTGATCACTCCAGTTTTTCCCTTCTTGCTTGTCTCTGCTCTGTGTACTGACCTTTCCCATTTTTGTCCTGAGTATTGAGTTAGTACTTGTACGTGGCATTTCTTTGACACAGCCTGGTTCCCCCACACTTCTCCAATTTTGCCTCCTTCCAAGGGGAACTTCATCTTCAGGTAAAGAGTAGAGATGATTGCTTTAAAAGAGTTCAACGCCGGTCTCCCATAGATCATGTTGTAAGAGGGTTTCAGTGCGTCGATGACCAAGAACTTGACCATTCGAGTCTTTTTTCCCCCTGGTTGCCCTATCGTTATTGGCAATTCAATTATTCCCACCGGTAGGACTGATTCCCCTGAAAACCCATAAAGAGGAGCCACAGCGGGCTCTAGCTTAGCCTCCAGACCCATTGCCTGCCAGCACTCTAGATATAAGATGTTGACGGCGCTGCCTGAATCGACAAAGATGCGGTGTACCAATACGTTGGCCACGTTGGCAGAAAATACCAAGGCGTCATCATGAGGATAGAATAGAGACCTAGCATCCTTTGGTCCAAAACATATTATCGGTTCATCGGGCGCGGTGTTGATTGTCATGACAGCTTTGTCATAGTATCCAGATCTGACCGTGCGGGCTAATTGCTTTTTGGCCCTGTTAGATGTTGGTATATTATTTTCTCCTGTAATCATGTGCACCTCTCTGTCGTACGGGGCGTGATTCGCGGGGTTGTGTCTGTCCTGGCTGTCTCGCCTATGATTTCTTTTTTCCCTTCTTTCCTCATGTCTGTCTCTTCTCTCCCTGTCATCATGATCGCGGTGGTTGTCATCTTGTCGGCGCCGCTCATCATCCCTGTCTTGCCTGCGTTCATCGTAACGGTTCTCTCTATATGAGCCTCGTGGTCTTTCTATGTATCAATCCAGGAACCCCTTCCTGACCAAATTTCCAACTGATGCTTCAAATGTCCGCAGTCACGGGTGAGATGACCATAGCGGTTGTGATATTCACATAGCAAATTGTTCCTGCCTGGGGCTGGGGCTCCGGGTTGGTAATCTTTTGGGGCTCTGAAATAATTCTCTTCCTTGATCTGATGGAAAATCTCATCGATGTGACGATTCCATTGAGTCGGATTTTGTAAGTCATCTCGGTAGCCACTGCGTTCCTCCCTCCTCTCTGCCTGCGCCGTGATCAGTGGACCAGCTCCAGTCTCAATGGCCATTGTTGGAACTCTTGGAGGTAATCCCCGATAAGGGTTTCTTGTGATGTACTTATCCCCAGTGTCTGCGATGTCTTGCTTTTTGGGTTTGAGTTTGTCGGCCTCTGCCTTTCTTGCCATTTTAGCGTCTTCCAGCTGAAGATATCCTGGTATTATTGTCATGATGTCCTCAAAACTAGTGGGCGGCTTGATTTGGAGTGCCTCAAAGAGTGGACCTTGTTTTAACCCTCTAACAAAAGCGTACCACTTAATCTGAGATTCTGCGTCTGGTATGTCTAGCGCGATTGTGTTGAATCGTGCTACATATTCACGGAGCGTTTCTTGTGGTTCCTGCCTGATGTCCATCAAGGAAATGGGCGTTTTCCCAACCCGTTTTGCGCTGGCAAACTGTCTCATGAACATGAGGTGAAGATCATCGTATGAGTGTACAGAATTATTTCTCAGGTTGTGGAACCATCGCTGGGCCATGCCCGACAGAGTTGTGGCGAAGATCCTGCATTTGATTCCCTCCCCGTATTGATGCAGCGCAGCCAGCCCCTCGAAACGGGCTATATGCACCTCCGGATCGGTGGTGCCATCATAATCCAGTGAGATAGGGCGGTAATTTCCTGGTAGGGGTTCCAACAATATTTCTTCTGAGAAAGGGCTCTTGTGGGCAGGTGTCGATATAGGGATGTCAGAGTGGTGTCCCTCCCGGTCTCTTGTGAATATGGTATCATTCGGTCTGCGCCGACTTCTTTTAAGGAGCTCCCTCCCGGGCTCTTCAAGTATCGGCCCGTGTTGGTCGGGGGATTTGTTCACCTCCGTGTTATGATCGTGCTCCCTGAGTTCTGTCTCCAGACTTTTCAACTGGTCTCGGAGGAAGGATACTTTTTCCTTCAACCTATCATTGTCCTTGTGTGCTCCCAAGCTGCGCTGTGGAGTAGTCCCGCTGGTTGAGTCAGTCACATCCTCGATCTGGACACTGTTCGTAATAAATTTCCGCTTGTTCTTTCCTCCTCCTTCTCCTCTGTCTATCCCTGTCTGAGCGGCCATCGCTGTCTCTCCCCCCCCGGCCTGCGCAGGCGCAGTTGCTGCTTTCTGAGCGGTTATGATTCCCTCTGGTGAGGCAGCTGGCTGAGTAATACCCATTAAAGAGCGAATAGTCGCATAGTTGAGCATAACCAAAACTTGATCAGTGATAAGGGCATTGGTTGGCCCTGGTGCTGTAGTGATAGTAGCCACGGCGGGCATAGCTGTTCCCATATTAGATTGTACAGAGCCAGGGATCATGTTGTTGATTGTAGTGAAGCCCGGCGGAGTAAGCCCAGTCAAATCGATTCCCTTAGTCGATGTGTTGTCAGTAGGTTTGCCAGATGTGTTCCCTGCAGCGGCCTCAAAGTCCTTGTTTAGATCCTTGCAGTGTTCAGGAGTTGCCATTGTGAAGTACCTGTTCGCTGTATTGCAGTGTGAAAGAGAGTTTGCTTGAAAACTTGCAGATCAGATTTCTTAAGGTAAGAGTGTGCATCTGATATATTGATTTACAAAGCGTATTTATAGGGTTACATTAGGGCGAAGGGTAAAAGGGGCTTTTCATGTCGTTCACGTACTCCACATGCGGCGTACGTGAACATTTCTCTCTCCTCTAACAAACTCTCTAACTACTTTGCAGCTTTTTGTTGAACACGTGCTCTCTTCAAGCTTTCACTGCTGGTTGTTTCCACTCCCTGGGTCTTCTCCGTATGTCGCTTTAGTGCTGCGTCGTCCTCTCTAGTCTGCGCAGACATTCGTCGGCGCTGCTGTCTTTTATGATATGGCCTTGCTTCTTTCGATCCAAGTGAGCTTGGAGTTTAAACCAACTTCTTTCTTTGTCTGCGCCGACATTAATCATCGTCGTTGTATTATTTCGACGATCGTGCGGTGTATTCACGCTTCTTAAGTCGAGTGTGTTCCAGGACTTAGTCAGCGCCGCTGTCCTTGTTTGGGGTAGGATGGCTGATGGGATCCTCACTCCTCATCACTTTCAATTTGCAATCAAATAAGCATGATTATATTCTGAGTTTGTTGTGCAAGTAATCTGAGATTTGAATTTCAATGCATGTCGTATGTAGTTGAGGACGATGGATAGGGCTGTGGGCATACCATGTGAGATTTTGAGCTTTGATATATGCTATCTTATGCCCATAACAGCTTTTTCTTTCTTGTGTGAAAATTGACATCTTGACTAGGGTAATGCTAGAACTTGCCTTGATTCTTAGTCGAATCCTGTGTGCATAGTCTAGGTGTGTTAAATGATTTAGGCAATTCTTTATTTAGCCCACAAAGCCAAACTGACCAACCCTACATCTATCACTTGTGAACCCTTTTGAGCTTAATAATTCATTTGAATTCACTTATAAATTTGCCTAGATTTGAGCCGTCCCGGTCAAACTGAACTTAAGGGCAAAAGAAGGGGAGATAGTGTAGTGGATCCTATGGGCAGGACTAGTGCAAAAAAATTGCAAAATGGGACATCTAATCCCAAAATAGAGAAAAAGTCTAGAAAAAAAAAAAGAAATAAAAAAAAGAAAAAACCAAAAAAAAAAGTTAATGTATTGGTCAGTATGTGCTTATGCCCGCAAGAATAGGCAGGGATCTTAAAAATCTGGGAAGTCTGTTGCCCAGAATGAAGTTCAGAATGACCTTAGCCTCGTACCAAAAATTCTCACCTTATGCCTTAAGCCACATTACAACCCATAAAAGACCTAATGAGATGCACCTAGAACTTTAACTAAATGGGGAGACATAGAAGATAGGCAAGCCTATGGCAGAACCTAGCATGATGTCACGAGCGTAAACACTTTCCAAAAACACTTGAGAGAATGAGCGATGGGGAGGAACATCCTTACGCCCACAGACCCCTTCTTGACTCAACTGATGGCATTGCATGATATTTTTTTTTGTCTCTTATTGCTTGCATGTTTTTGCTTAGATATTCTCTTGCATTTTTGTATTGCGTTTTGGTTGTGCTAACCCTTGTTTCGAGTCTTGTCCATTTTGTTTGTGTCTGTCTTTTGTGCTCGTTTTTCGTGTCTGTTTTAGGTCTAGATAGAGTCTTTTTCCTTTGTTTTGCTAGAGTTTGTCGCCTGGGAGGGCGTAGTTCCAGGGCAGGCCCGTTCTTTGGGCAGAAGGAGCTCTTAAGGCATAATGCTGCTGCATTCCGCGAAAGAGGCATGAGTTTGAAGCAGAGGAGTTTGGGACACTCAGAAGCTTGTTTTGAAGACCAAAAGTCCGAGAAGCAGGATGTTGGGCAAACCGACCCTTTTATCCATAAGTACCACGCGGGATCCAGTTGCATCGGAAGAGGGTTCTGGGCATAATGCGACTTCAGTTCGGGAAAGAAGTATGAGCACGATACAAAGCCAATTGGAGATTGAAGCAGCATGTTACAAAATCTTAGATGAAGTTTGGAGTTGCTCAAGGCAAACTGACCCTTTTGCCCATAAGTACCATGTGGGACCCAGTTGCACCAGAAGATGATCGTGGGCAGAAGGTACAGACTGGGAAGAGAAGAAGAGTGCAGGAGATGGAGTACATAAATTCGTGCTGTGGGCAAAGGCATAATCTGATCAGAAGATGTAGATAAGGAAAGATATCCAAAACCTTATCCCTTGAGGTTTGGATAAGGAAAGAATCAGCCTCCAGATCAGGATGCAATCTCGGGCAGAAGAAGCCCTAATTCCAGCCCACTCCTTTTGGGCCTAGCCTGTGTAGCCCTAACTCATGCCTATACATACCACATGGCTGTGAATCATTGAAGGGGGGAAAAGGAAAAGAGTAGAGAGAGAGAGTGGAGGACGAATTTTGAGAGACCATTGCTGTAGTTTTACTTTCCATAGTTAGGTAGGAGTAGTCGCCCCTTATGGGCATAGCAGTTTAATTTTCTGTTCATGTTTTCTGCGGCACTTTTGGCCGTAAGTACCCTTTTGCCTTAAGTAAGTTTCTATTTCAGTTTTTACTTTATGTTTTCCTTTATGTCTTTTGCCTTTGTTATTTATTTTATGTTTGGCTAAGTTTTATATTCTGATTTGGGCAAGATGATCTAAGCATGAACACTTAACTCGAGAGGTCTAATTTGGGCATAAAAACTGTATGAGCATATTCCCGATACACTAGGTTTGATTCCAAAAAGGTTGTAACAACTTGGTTAATTAATTGATCACTAGTTAACTAGGGAGTTCTGGCCACAAGTAATACTTTGGGCAAAAGGCGAGTTGCCATCGACCTCCAAAATAGTACAACGAGTGTTGGAGCCGTAACTGCTGTGAAATATCGGCGTAAGAGTCAAGTGGGTCTATCTAATTCTTAAAGCATTCTGGGCAAAGCACAACTAGCGATAGGCCATTGCAGAGAGTGTGGATGTTGCCCGGGGTAGTTGATTTCCATTAGCTGACCCTTCTAAGGGATCATAAACTGAAAGGATAGATTGGGCGAGGGGTTTTTACGTGCGTGACGAGTGACAATAGGGGCGCAACAATTCTTATGCCTATAACCACTGGTATGCGTGTATAGTAATTTATCTTTGCACCAATGATCGAGTGCCTAGTTCATGTTTAGTGATTCAAACCCAAGTCAGAATTATTTTGTTATTTGAGTTGTTTACCTTGTTATTTCAGTTTTAGTTGGAAACCCTGTTATGTCCATAAGCACGTTGTGGTCAGAACACTGCAGAATACAAACCCCTTTTAGTGACACCTTTGCATGAAAAGTTACTGCTCAGTTCCCTGTGGATTCGACTCTGGACTTACCACTAGCTAGTTTAGTTGTGGGCACAGGATATTTTATTTGCGCGAAGCTAAAACGACAGCTTCGTCAAATTGGCGCCGTTGCCGGGGAACTGAGTGCGCTAGTAATTTCTTTTGCAAAATTTTGTGTGAGTTTTGCCTTAACGTTTGTGTATGCGTTGTACTAGGAGTGCAGGTCATAAGGAGCTATTATAGTATGATCCCGAGATTGAAAGGACCGCACACCGAAACAATGGAGAACGACGTTGGGCAGAGCAAGACACACAGCTGAACAGGAACAAAGAGGGAGATATGGCCGGAGAAGACAATCCAGCCAATAAGACCCTTCCGGATATGATGTTCCCAAACAATCCAAACCCTTCTGCCCAGGAGGACAAGATCGACAGGCTATGCAGCACGTTGGAGAAGTTCATGAGCAACCAGATTCCTTTGATCAAGAAGCCGATGAAAGCATGCCAACTTTGTATGGCATACACCCATGCAACGGATGAGTGCCCTCAATTTTTTGTGGATGAAGAAGAAGTCAATGCTTTGGGACAGCTGGGAAGCAACAATGGAGGATATGGCCAGAAGCTCTTTGAGCCCTACAGACAGCAATGCCCACAACAGCCTTCACAGGCAAGAGGGGCTTCCTTGGCAGAACTTGTGTACATGATGGCACAAGAAAACATGAAATTCCAGCAAGAAACCGAGAAGTTCATGATGGAGACAAGGGGAGGAATGCAGAATATCAATGCCCAGTTATCCCATCTTGCCCAAACGATCGCTCGGATGGAAAAGAAGCAGGGCAAGCTTCCTGCCCAGATGGAGGTTAAGGAGGTGAATGCTGTGATGCTGATGGATGGGGAAGATATCCTGCCCTAGAAAGCACTTCTCGACCAAATGGATGTTATGACCCAAGAAAGCCTGACAGAGGACTATGCCCAGAACGAGGATATGGAGGAAGCTGCTGGAATGATGGATACCCTAAAGGATGAAGTGGGATACACAAAAGCCCTTAATATTCCCACCATCGGACCAGAGGACAAGTTGGTGTCGCCACTCGAGAGAGCACCCAA